>NC_089531.1:6264590-6272090 GCF_963924715.1 Thunnus thynnus
TTTTAGAAAACTTTCAGGAGTTTTACATTCAGTCATTTCAAACTTACACATGATGGAAATTATTAGGCTGCTTCCACTAGTTTTACACTTAAGGAGGTTCCCAGTGTTCCCAGTGTGTTAAACCAGCAGTCAGGTGTCTGTAATCATTCCTCCTGTTCATACTGGATATTAAAAGATCCTTCAAATGTGCTTTCAATGGAAGTGATGGAGGCCAAAATCCACAGTGTGTCCACACAGTCATTTAAAAGTCTGTGTGAAGCTTCTATTCAGCTTCAGCAGTCTGAGTTAGTCATATCAAGTGGATATCTGACACATTTACAGTCTTTTTAGCATCAAATTCCCTCTTTGTGTTTCCTCGGACAGTGTTTCCCTGTTGAGCTGCAGGTGGAAGTATAGTAACAAAAAGAGGAACTTTGGCACTAAAAAGACTGTAACGTTGAAAGATATCTACTTGATTTGACTCATTTGGACGCTGAAGCTTCATATTAGCTTCAGATAAACTTTGAAATACATTTTTGCACAGAATGAGGACTGTGGATTTTGTCCTCCATCACTTCCATGGTAAGGTCATTATGAAGGGATCTTCTAATGGTCAGTATGAACAGGAGGAATGATTACAGCAAGAAACACAGCTTTAATCTTCATTTGATGACTGACTGTTGGTTTAAGACACACTGGAAAACTTGTAAGATTATATATTCACCCTCAAAGAAGAAAAAGCACATTAGAGCTTATCATATCAAGTGAAACACATATTAGTACAGTTACATCTACATCAAACTAATGACCAAAAGCTGTCCCTCTCATAGATGACATCAAATCTCTTACACGACTCTTTGTAAATCTAGAAATCTACAAAACATAATTGGCAAAACAAATGATTAAATATAAACTTAATTTGTGTGATGAGACACAACAAACAGTTTCTAAATCAACATCGGACAAGTAAAAGAAACGAGGTCAGAGGTCAGCGGAGGGTGCAGACTGCGTCGGTGCAGAGCGCCGCCAGCAGCAGCAGCAGCACCACTCGCTTCACAATGCTCATCCTGCTCAGGAAGGAAAAACAAACACACCCTGCTCTAAGCTCCGTCTGGACAGCAGAGCCGAGGAGGGACGCAGGTTAGTTTATAGCGGCCCCGGGCTCCCGCCAGCCCCTCAGCCGCCCCTCGCCAGCCCCTCGCTGCCCCTTGCTGGCCCCTCGCCAACCCGTCGCCGACCTGTTGCCGGCCCCTTGCCAGCCCCTCAACCGCCCCTCGCCGACCCCTCGCCGGCCTGTTGCCGACCCCTCGCCGACCCCTCACTGACCCCTCGCCGGCCCGTTGCCGACCCCTCGCCGACCCCTCGCCAGCCCCTCGCCTCGTCGGTCCAAAGTGTGTGTGTGCTCAGCGGGTTATTGAACTTTGCAGCTCTCAGCAGGAAAAACAAGGTGTTTAAAGAACGATCACCTAAACTGTAACTACATCAAGCATGATTTACAACTGTGCTTTTCCTACGGTCACATGTCAAATGTCTTCCATGACTTTGGTTCAGGCTGAGTTTGTACATAATTCTACCTTAAAGCATCTATAACAAATATTTCCTTCCTCCACAGTCTGATCTATATTAGTGTGTAACGTGTTGGTGATGAACCTACAGAGAATCATCAGAGACTCTGCAGCTCCTCTCGGCTTTACAGAGCTTTATAGTGAGTTTCAGCTCATTGTTTATCTGTCCGGCTGCAACTTTACTGTTCTGCTTCACTCTCAGCGTCTCATAGCGTCGTTTTTCAGAGTAAAAGCTGTAAAAAGCCGCTGTACACAACCTGCTCAGCACCAAACGGCAAACAGACACAGTTAGCTGTAGACTAGCTGGTGAACATAGTGGAGCATTTAGCAGCTAAAGAGCCAGATATTTCCCTCAAACAAACAGAGCTAAAAGAGAGAGAATATTGGACATACATTCACCAGGTGGACAGAAACACAACTCCACATGAATGATAATGTTGCTCCGTAACTGCTGGATGTGGAAATAGTTACTAGTGGACAAAACATCAGTTAGTGGAGGTTTAAACTCAGAAACTCAGAAACTACTTTGTCCTTTACATTTTTTACAACTTTTTACATTTCCTGCTTTTTGTGATTTACAATAATATTTTTGGTTTTTAAAAATATTCAGTTTCATTAGTGCACTAAGAGCAAACACTTCAAACTACATACATGTTCAGTCTCACATTTTATGTCAGACTCATGTCTGATTTTCAGACAGTGTCATTAACCTGCTGTGAGACTGAGGGTGTTGACCCCATTGACCCCCACCATACATGGCAGTCCTCCAGAGCTGAAATAATTAGATGATTAATTGATGAGTCAATTGACACTAAATTAATTGGTAACGATTTTAATAAATGAGTCATTGCTCAAGTCATTTTTCATCATAAAAATGTCAAATCTTCTGTCAGCAGCTTCTTACATGTGAATATTTGTTAGTTTTCCAGTTTCCATCATAGTAAACAACATGTTTGTGTTTGTGACAAAACATCTGAATATGTTCAGTTGAGCTTCAGAGAATAATGATCGACATCAGTAGATTATTAAAGTTATATTGTAATTACGCGGGCAGGGTCGTAGGAGCCAGCTCCAACCCTCTCCTCATTGGCAGCTGACCCCATCGCCTAGGCTCCCAGCTCCCGGCTCTTCACCACGGTGCACCCGTGGTGCGCCATCAGCTGCGATTCGGCAGTCTCCACGTCCTCAAACTGAGCCCAACATCAAAAACTGGACTGTTGCTTGAGGGCATCCCATTTCATTGCAACGCAAACAAAGCCACACTTTTTCGACTGTATTCAGCCTCCATCAACACAACAACAGACGCCATACCTCCCGCACTTCCGGCTTCCTCACCTGAGCCACCCACTGCCGGTGTCGTCAGGCATGACGTTACTGGGACGTCGCTGCCCCAGCTACAGCCTACATCATCAGCTCCCTCTGGTGGGGGCCAGGTCGTATGTCCCCCTGTGCCTGCTCCCCCTGTTTCTGAATTCTCTCAAATGATTTCAGCCTTCTTTTCATCCCCGTCTTTGCAGGCTTCACAGAATCCCTGTGCACATACATCCTTTCATCCCATCATCCCTTCCTCTACCCTTCCTTCAGCCGTTCCCAGCAACACGGCTTCTGCTCCTCCTTTTTCTGCAATAGCCACCGCAGCAGCAGGAGAGCCCCAGTCAGCAACTCAAGGGGTCCCACCACAGGCCAACCAACTCGGTGATCTCCAACCTCCTTCACTTCCAACTGGTCTATCCTTTCCCCCTCCCCTCCCCATCCCCACCCCATCCCTTCCCCAACACCCAAATGTATTTTCTCAGTGTGCCAGCAATTTCACCCTCGCCACAGCAGCACCACCTGTTCAGCCAGCTTCATCTGTTTATCGTCCTTCTCCTGTATCTCCTGCACTACGCCAACAGATTCTCTCTGGTAATTACATAGAGTTAGCCCAGCTCCTTTAGCCATTGGTCATCGACATTAATCAGCTCAGGGAAGTGCAGACAAACTTCGGCTCCATGCAACTCCGCCACTCACTACCCTCACAGTCTAAAGACCTAACCCCCACAGAATTACTAATAACTTCAATCACCTGGGATGCTCTCTTTCCAACTGCCACCTCCTGCACGTCTGCTCCTTCTGAGGCAGTGTTCATGC
Organism: Thunnus thynnus; assembly: GCF_963924715.1. Lineage (NCBI taxonomy): Eukaryota > Metazoa > Chordata > Actinopteri > Scombriformes > Scombridae > Thunnus > Thunnus thynnus. Next base: position 6,268,265 of record NC_089531.1, read on the forward strand.
CAAGAGCACCTGCCCCCACAATCCAACCATACCTGCAGACTAACTAGTACAGAACCTCAGCACACCTGTTAAGAAGCCCTAGGCAGGTTCCTGACTAAAAATCACAGGTTCCCTTACATTATCCATCTTCTTGACAATTTCTTGTTGTCACTCCAATATCCTCACCTCCTCAATACACTCACAAACACTCCTCTGCATTCGGCATCCCTCTTTCCAAGGAGAAAACATCAGGGCCTGGCACTTCCATTGAGTTCCTAGGCATCACCCTGGACTCAATTTCGTTCAAAGCATCTCTGCCTTCTGAGACATACAACGCACCTGTCTGCTCCTGTCATTACTTCCTGGCAAACAAAGAGGACATTTAACTGCACACAGATGCTACTCCCTCCACAGGTTTTCGGCGGCTATTATGGGGGGAGATGGTTCGCCTCTGCTTGGCCCCTAGTGTTCGAATCCCTAGTGTTCGAATCCCTCGACTCAGAGTACCACTCTCCTTCATCTGCACTTTACGAGCCGTACCCCTTCTTAATAGCCACCATTCTTTGGGGGCATGAATGGTCAAAAATAAATAAATAATCCATACTTATCCACTCCAATAACACCACAGCCGTAGTGATCCTAAACAAAGGTCAATCTTGATCTCTAGCCATCATGCAATTCCTGGGCAGACTCACCTTATTCTCAGCTCAACACCAGTTCATCCTCTGGGCAGCCCACATCCTGGTTTCACTGTCTCGCTTCTTATCCCAGAAATTCAGACACTTGGCCGCAGAATCGGATCTTCACTTGGTGCTTATCTATTTCAAGCCACAACATTCGGCTAGCTCCACAGCTGGCAAACCTCTCTAACGCTTCACTAGAACTCATCCTTAACAGTCTCAAGCACACTCTGTCTACCTAACTGGCTGGAATTGCTTCAAGGTATATCACTCCACCTGTCAACTACCTTTTCCCTTTCTGGACATCACGTCCACCTGCAATTTCTTACCCATTCTTGTTCATTCCATCCAAATCCGGTCTTCCACCATCCAGACCTACTCAGCAGGAATCGACTCCTTCATCAAACTAGTCACTGCCTTCCATTGTCCTTCAACCTCCCATTCTCATGTTACCAGGTCAATAAAAGGCTTGCATACACAGGAACCGGCTCTCCCAGCGAAACACTGGCCACTCACTTCTTACCTTCTCAGAATCTGTGCCCGCTCCCTATGTTCAGGCTACATATTCCCTATGGTTGACTTAACTCTAGAATCCATGTTCTGTTGGCTTTTGGATTCTCAAGGTGCTCCAAATCTGCCCCAACTTCATCGGTCTATAATTCTTCTCGTCACCCCAGTCTACCTCACATAACCATCCACATTGCTGACCCACTCATATTCACGCTCCAAGGAGCAAAACAGATCGGCTAGAAGTTTCTTTCCATATCTACTTTTCCACCTCAAATCCTATCTCAGCCCATACGAGCCGCTGACTGAATACATCAGCTCCAGGTACGCCGCTAAGGCATCACCTCAACACCCATTCTTCCTCACCGAAACAGAGCTCACGTTCAAATCAGTACTATTTAAATCTGACTCTTTTGGGGGCCAGTGATCAGCTGAGGCGGAAATATGCCTGAGAGGGAACCCTCACACTGAGTCTCCCTCCGCGTGGTCTTCCTCCTAGACCAGCCTAACAGACGACATCTTCCCTCTACCTTCACCCACACCCACGCATCTATCCTCAACATTCAATACCTTCTGAATTCCATTAACTCTTTAAATGGCATATTGTTGTGGTGTGGTTCATGCGAGTGAAAAACTATTAAAGTCTTCAGAGTCTCTGATGGAGGAGCTCAGACTGGAGTCACTGCTCACTGCCCTCATGTACCTGCATGTCTTATATCAGAGTGACTGTATGTGGCTTTTATGTCTTAGTTTGTGCTTTGCATGTTTCAGTGTCTAATAATGCAGCACATTGTTGTCTTTTTACATATTTATGTTCATATTACAGTTTTTTCTGATTGTTTCTCTGCTCGGTTCAACGTTGAGTCACATGTTGAACTTTACCAACACACAGCAGCTCATTTTTGTAACGGGTATAGAATGGACCCAATAGAAACACAAATGACACGGTATAAATTTTACAGTCTTTATTCCACACAATGTCAAGACAATAGTAGCACGGTCAGAGAAACACAGTTCTGATGAGTATGGCTCCACCGGGAATCGAACCCCGATCTTCCACTCCCAAAGCAGACAAAACCACAGCACTGGCAACAGTCCAACAGTTCTTGGGCAGGCTAGATTGGTGATGAAGAGGGAAAGACGCAACACGGCAGTAGGCAGGGCATCGTGGACTGGGCTGCTTCAGCAGCAGGTAAACAGGCAGCAGAGCAGATGTAACCAGAGACGATGGCAGAGCAGGAATCGGAACGTCTCTCAACCACCAGCAGACAAAGACCAGGGAACCGGCAGGCAGAACTCAGAGTCAGGGACAGAAGGCTGGTGGGTTGACCGGGGCAGAGACGAGGAGCGATGGTCGGAGACAAGCCGATCAGGAACCAGGAAGGCAGCCCAGAGATGAAGGCAAGATGACTTAGCATAGTAGCATAGACAATCTGACAAAGAGGGAGTGGGCCGAGGCAGCTTATATACTGGCTTGATTGGAGATGATGAGCAGGTGGGAGCGCCAGGTGAAAGTGGTTGAACTAATGAGGGGTGTGGCAGAGCAGAGAGTGAGACTGAATGATTGGATAATTCCCACAGCAACAGGTGAGGGGGAGAGCAGACTCTGACAATTTTACACACAAACACAACAACACATGTGTCAATCAGACACACTGAGATAAAAACACAACAACAGGAAGTACATGAGGATCTTTTATTACATCACTAATATATTGTGTTTATGTAGTTTTAATTGTTAATAGTGTAGAAATGTGTATATTGTGTAAATACAGTCAGATGTGTAGCTCTCTATAGAACATACTACAGTGTAGGGATGTGCAGAGAGCCCAATATTTGTATTTGTATCTGTGTTTGTTGAGGCAGCAAAATTATTTGTATTTGTATTTGTGTAAACATGTATTTCTGATGATCACGAATAGAGTGAGACACACAAAGAAGCATAAGTTTGAATACGACTTCCTTTCCAGCCGGGGTCTTGTCATATTCAAATACAATGAACAACAAGCCAACTTGAGCTGGGATCTTTTATACCTTGTCATCTCTTCAACATGTGTTTCCAATTATCACTGGATTTCTCCTTTGTATGAGGAGTGATGATATGTACCTGTCAACCTGTCAGACATCTTGGCGCCGATCCTATCAAGCTAATGAATTTACACATGAGGGCCCCACACTAGATGTCATTCCACATTTGTCTTTATAACACATGAACATGGTGCATCAACTAAAGGTTTATTACATTCATTAAGAAAGAAAATACCTAATATCAATTTTTATTTAATTAAAAGTGAAAAGAGGCTTACAAATCCTGTTAATTACAATAAGTGTTCATGAATAAACTACCTTATGAAGGAGGTCCCCACACCGGGTCTCTAACTGGAGTCTCTCAGATCAGAGATGACTGCGCTGATTACTGAGATAAAACTTTACTCATCGCCTCATTGCAGACAGACCTCTACCTATTTATACACCCATAACACACAGACAGCACAGCGTGTAACATGTAGAGAAACACTTCAAAGCCTATTGCCTATTTTTTACAACCTTTGTGGAAAGGAGAAGAGGAACAACAGGTTATGGAGAGTCTCTTGGGAGCACTTTGCTTGTGTCAGTAGTTCAGCTTTATCTCTGGAGAACACCCCCAACTCCGGGACTGA
>NC_089531.1:6277090-6297090 GCF_963924715.1 Thunnus thynnus
AGCTGCACGTGTTCAGACTAAAACTAGAAAAAGAGATCACATTTCTCCCATTTTAGCTTTGCTGTATTGGCTTCCTGTAAAATCTAGAATAGAATTTAAAATCCTTCTCCTCACCTACAAAGCCCTTAATGGTCAGGCACCATCATATCTTGAAGAACTCATAGTACCGTATTATCCCACTAGAACACTGTGCTCCCAGTATGCAGCTTACTGGTGGTTCCTACAGTCTTTAAAAGTAGAATGGGAGGCAGAGCCTTCAGCTATCAGGCTCCTCTCCTGTGGAACCATCTTCCAGATTGGGTCCGGGGTGCAGACACCCTCTCTATGTTTAAGAGTAGGCTTAAAAGTTTCCTTTTTGATAAAGCTTATAGTTAGAGCCGACCAGGCTCGCCTTGGATCAGCCCTTAGTTACGCTGCTATAGGCCTAGACTGCTGGGGGACTTCCCATGATGCACTGAACTCCTCTCTCCTCCTCCTCCTCTCCATCTGTATGGATTCAGGGTCGGCACTATGCAGTCACATACGGGACCCCATCTGATCCAAAATAATTTACTTTGTTTTCACCTGAACGAGCAAAGTTTAATTTTGCAGTTTTGTGCCGTTTTGTGAGCAGACGTCGTCTGTAGAGGTTGACTTCCTGCAGTGTCCTTCACACTGTGTGAGCAGTCAGTGAAACACCAGCTTCACAGATAATCCTTGTGCCAAAACAGAAGCACTTCCCTGTTTGTTTTTCAATGCAAAGCTTCATAAAGACCAAATTGTGTGTGTCGTCATTTTTCAAGGACGGCCGCTGCACCTTCTGTTATTGGTAGTACGGCTCCTCCTGTACCTGCTAACCACCGCTACAGCTGTTTGGCTTCTGTTCAGCAGCTTGCTGATGATCGTCTACCTTCTCCGTTGTTATGAAGCCTCACAATCTGGTTTCTTACTTCAGGCAGTTCCTCACCATGTGGAGCCATGTTGCATTGAACACAACCCAAAACTAAGAAAGCTGTGATGCTCACAAGTTCTTTCACAACCTGGTTCAGACAATTAGCCTTAATTAGAAGTCACAGGTGTGCTGACTGTTGTTGCATTGAGGTTGTACTTTGAGGCCTGTATTTTCAGTGTAGTCTAACCTGTTTGTTTTCAATTATAAATAAGATCAAATATCCAACACTCCACCCTAAAAATACTACAATTGTAAGATGATACAATTTTCTATCATTCAACATTTTAGTGATGTTGCACAGAGGTGTACTCAGTTTTGTTATGTGCTGTATATTTATACTAATACTATACTCATACTGCACTACACTACATTTATGCTATGCTAATACTAATATACCATACTATACTTATACTGATACCACACTACATAGCAGATTAATGCTCACAGTTTTGGAATCACATGTTCAGCTATCACATATGGTTTTAATCACATCTGGCTGTCCACATACTTTTGTCCACTCAGACTACAGGCCCAGGTTCAGGCCACAACTAACAGCTGTGTGTCAGACTAATGAATCAAACCTGAAGGATTATGTAAATGATCTCACAGTAACAGGTTCCTCTCGCTGAACAGAATGGTTTTGTTGTCAGGGAGGAGTCTCATCTCCAAGTAGGAGCTGGAGATGTTTCCCCACAGGCCTGAAACCATCGGATTGTCTGTGACCGCCCACACCAGAACCCAGTACCCGATAACCTGCAGGAGGAGAGAACCAGGTCAGAGTCAGACGGGGTCACAGCAACACTGAGGACACTGAGGCCTCTCTGGTTTCTCTGGGAATTTGTTTTTTAGAAAACTTTCAGGAGTTTTACATTCAGTCATTTCAAACTTACATATGATGGAAATTATTAGGCTGGTTCCACTAGTTTTACACTTAAGGAGGTTCCCAGTGTTCCCAGTGTGTTAAACCAGCAGTCAGGTGTCTGTAATCATTCCTCCTGTTCATACTGGATATTAAAAGATCCTTCAAATGTGCTTTCAATGGAAGTGATGGAGGCCAAAATCCACAGTGTGTCCACACAGTCATTTAAAGTCTGTGTGAAGCTTCTATTCAGCTTCAGCAGTCTGAGTTAGTCATATCAAGTGGATATCTGACACATTTACAGTCTTTTTAGCATCCAATTCCCTCTTTGTGTTTCCTCGGACAGTGTTTCCCTGTTGAGCTGCAGGTGGAAGTATAGTAACAAAAAGAGGAACTTTGGCACTAAAAAGACTGTAACGTTGAAAGATATCTACTTGATTTGACTCATTTGGACACTGAAGCTTCATATTAGCTTCAGATAAACTTTAAATACATTTTTGTACAGAAGGAGGACTGTGGATTTTGTCCTCCATCACTTCCTTTGTAAGGTCATTATGAAGGGATCTTCTAATGGTCAGTATGAACAGGAGGAATGATTACAGCAAGAAACACAGCTTTAATGTTCATTTGATGACTGACCGTTGGTTTAAGACACACTGGAAAACTTGTAAGATTATATATTTACCCTCAAAGAAGAAAAAGCACATTAGAGCTTATCATATCAAGTGAAACACATATTAGTACAGTTACATTTACATCAAACTAATGACCAAAAGCTGTCCCTCTCATAGATGACATCAAATCTCTTACATGACTCTAAATCCAGAAATCTACAAAACATAATTGGCAAAACAAATGATTAAATATAAACTTAATTTGTGTGATGAGACACAACAAACAGTTTCTAAATCAACATCGGACAAGTAAAAGAAACGAGGTCAGAGGTCAGCAGAGGGTGCAGACTCACGGTGCTCAGGTCCTTTGTTAGCGTTTTCTTCAGACTGTCACATTCCTCGGTGGTCGGTGCTGCGTCGGTGGTCAGTGCTGCGTCGGTGGTCGGTGCTGCGTTGGTGCAGAGCGCCACCAGCAGCAGCAGCAGCAGCACCACTCGCTTCACAATGCTCATCCTGCTCAGGAAGGAAAAACAAACACACCCTGCTCTAAGCTCCGTCTGGACAGCAGAGCCGAGGAGGAACGCAGGTTAGTTTATAGCGGCCCCGGGCTCCCGCCAGCCCCTCAGCCGCCCCTCGCCGGCCCCTCAGCTGCCCCTCGCCGGCCCCTCAGCTGCCCCTCGCCAGCCCCTCGCCAACTCGTCGCCGACCTGTTGCCGGCCCCTCGCCAGCCCCTCAGCTGCCCCTTGCTGGCCCCTCAGCTGCCCCTCGCCGGCCCTTCAGCTGCCCCTCGCCGGCCCCTCGCCAACCCGTCGCCGACCCCTCGCCAGCCCCTCAGCTGCCCCTCGCCGGCCCCTCAGCCGCCCCTCGCTGGCCCCTCAGCCGCCCCTCGCCGGCCACTCGACTGCCCTTTGCTGGCCGCTCAATGGCCCCTCGTCAGTCCAAAGTGTGTGTGTGCTCAGCGGGTTATTGAACTCTGCAGCTCTCAGCAGGAAAAACAAGGCGTTTAAAGAATGATCACCTAAACTGTAACTACATCAAGCATGATTTACAACTGTGCTTTTCCTACGGTCACATGTCAAATGTCTTCCATGACTTTGGTTCAGGCTGAGTTTGTACATAATTCTACCTTAAAGCATCTATAACAAATATTTCCTTCCTCCTCAGTCTGATCTATATCAGTGTGTAATGTGTTGGTGATGAACCTACAGAGAATCATCAGAGACTCTGCAGCTCCTCTCGGCTTTACGGAGCTTTATAGTGAGTTTCAGCTCATTGTTTATCTGTCCGGCTGCAACTTTACTGTTCTGCTTCACTCTCAGCGTCTCATAGCGTCGTTTTTCAGAGTAAAAGCTGTAAAAAGTCGCTGTACACGACCTGCTCAGCACCAAACGGCAAACAAACACAGTTAGCTGTAGACTAGCTGGTGAACATAGTGGAGCATTTAGCAGCTAAAGAGCCAGATATTTCCCTCAAACAAACAGAGCTAAAAGAGAGAGAATATTGGACTCACATTCACCAGGTGGACAGAAACACGACTCCACATGAATGATAATGTTGCTCCGTAACTGCTGGATGTGGAAATAGTTACTAGTGGACAAAACATCAGTTAGTGGAGGTTTAAACAATCAGAAACTATTTTGTATTATGATGGATCAAAAAACAACGAACATCTGTGTAAAATGAACTTTCCAGTTAAAAAAGAGAACTGCTGGATGACTATATGGGTGTTTTTCAGAATAACTGCTGGTTCCACAGTAATCATCCAAAAGGACAAACCAATGTCCACACACACACACACACACACACACACACACACACACACACACACACACACTTTGACATGTACTGATAAACACCAGGATGATGGCTCTGTGCTTTTAAAGTCTTCTGTTTGTCAAGAAATCAAATAACGTAACATTTCAGCTGTATTTCTTGTAGCTGGAATGACACAAATTACTGCAACCTCTTCCACTCCAGCCATGTTTTGGAGCAAAAACTAAACTGACAGATGCAAATTAAAACAGCTGCAGCTTCTGAACCACAGTGTCAGAAACACTCGAGGTGATGCATTAACTCTGCCTCCAAGATTCATAAATTCACTCGTTCCTCTAAACTGTAACAGCCAAAACATTAAGAAACATAACGCTGCTGAATTATTTTTTCTCTCAACATAAGAAGATATTGAGAGAAAATGTTGTTAACTTCGTCAAGTCCAGTAGGACACCAGTGTCCTCCATCCGGTCCTCTCTCCCTTTCTTGTGGTTTTGTTGTAACCAGGAGGATCTGGTGTTTTGTGAGTCTCTGAATGTCTTTGGAAATCTTCACGATAAAACACTGTAGAGTTGTCAGACTGTCTGCTATCGTCTTCAAATGTGAGGCAGGTTTTCACTGCTGTTTAGTTGACTTTCCCATACTGCCATTGAACTTTACAAATAAAACCACAGGCAGTTATTAAGACTGAACACAACATTTTTAAATTTTAGGTGGATACTTTTTTTTTTTACTGACTTCAAAGATCCTCTTCTCTGTTTCAGTGTCACCTTGAGTGTTTCTCAAACTTACTCGAGAGAGAGGAAAGACCTTATTAATGCAGATAATGACTGGTTCAGGAGCTACAGACATTTTAATTTGGGTATGTCATTTTAGTATTTGCTCTAAAATAGTGGAGTGGAAAAGTTGTAAAAGTGTTGATACTGAACGTATGAGTGAAATGTTCACAGACAGACAATGTGACTGTTGTTTTTCCACCACAATATCTGCTGTTGCAGTACTAATTCCCCTTGACCACAGCTGTTTGATAAGAAGCCAGAAAACAGGCCAGGAACCTGGCTGGTTTCCTTTTCAGTGCATTAAGAGGCTCTGAAATCATTGAAAAGTTAGGAATGTAATGATGGTAATGATGAAACCTTTGAACTTCCTTAAGGTTTCTCGGCACAGGGTAGTCGTGAAGTGCTTCCATCTTTGCTGGATCTGCTTGCACTCCCTCCTTGCTCACTACATGACCCAGGAATTTAAGCTTGGGGCAACAGAAGCGGCATTTCTTCAGCTTGAGTGTAAGACCGGCCTGTTGGAGACAATCAAACACCAGTTGGATGTCGTAAAGGTGAGTCTGGACATCTTTAGAATAGATTATGTCATTCAAGTACACCATGCAGCAGTCTCCCAGGCAGCTCCTGAGCACGCGAGTCATGAGCCTTTGGAAGGTAGCTGGAGCTCCCTTCAAACCGAAAGGCATAACCCGAAAAGGCAGTTAGAGGCTTGCTGTCTGGGTCCATTTCCACTTGCCAATAACTACTGATGAGATTGAAGGTGGTAAACAGAGATGAACCTGCCAGAGATTCCAGTATCTCAGAAACGGTCTGCAAGCATCTCCCTCACTATGTTCATTAACACGACAGAAGTCAACACAAAATTGGGGGTGGAGCCCCATGATCTTTTTAGGCGCCAATACGATCAGGGATGCCCAGCGTGAATGGGAAGGCACAATGATGCCCTGTTGGAGCATCTCCTGTATTTGCTCCTTAACAATCTTCCTCTTTTGCAGGGGCAATGATAGGGGCGCTGAGTAACCACCACGTCATCTTTTAATTTGATTTTATGTTTCAGCACCGAGGTGCGACCTAAAAAAGTGGTGCAGACCCGGGGATTGCTGAGCAAGAGTTGATGCAATCTCTCAGCCTCCCTTCCTATCAAACCACTGTCTGCAACAGCAGTTTGGAGCAGGCTGCGTAAGTCATCACCTTCCGGTAAACAAGCTATGTCACACAGATCATTGAAGGCAGACACAAGCGGCAACTTAGGTGGCGAGGAAGTGTACAGGAAAACACCCCAAAGTACACCTGAGCCTGGACATTAACCAGAAGACCACTCACTCGCCAGTGTCCACAAGTGCTTTCCCATGATGTTTGCGCACTGTGATAGGCACCACTAATTGTTTCAGGCTAGTGGGCGTGGAAGATGAAGACGACCCCACCACACCCGTAGACTTTTGCCTCTGGCAGGTCTTGGGTACAGGCTGACTAGAAACGGTAGCCATGGAACCTTTTTTCCTGGACTGTCTGTTTTGGCTCTGATTTTTGTTGTCGATATTTCGAGCTACCCGGGGAGGCATGAAACTAAGGCAGGAACCTGGTGCATGGTCATTATGGCAATGCCAGCAAAACACAGTTTCCGTTCCTTTTACAGCCTTTTTTTCTGTTGGACCAGTCGTTTTGTAGGGTTCATTAAGAGTCCTCCTGTACCTTTTCTGGTTCTCATAATCTCCCTCTATTTGACTCCCAATGCGGATCATCTTGTCTATGGAGGTAATCCAACCACGGAGCTGACATGCTAGGAACGGATTCATAGCCTTCAATATCCTTTTCAAAATCTCGTCTTCTGAGGCTGAAAAGTACCACCGTTTGATAAGGGCTTGAAATGAGAAGGCAAAGTCTTGAAGTGAAAATATCTGACGTTGCAGTAAAATATCTGACGTTGCAGTAAAATATCTGACGTGGCAGTAAAATATCTGATATTGCAGTAAAATATCTGACGTTGCAATACAGAAACAGAGCAGAGAGTGTTTGAAATCAGTAAAAAATGAAAATACTGTCCACATAAATGTTGTTTTCAGTGTAAATAACTGCCTGTGTTTGTTTGTAAAGGAGGAGGGTAGTATGGGGCTGTGGATACCTGCCTCACATTTAAAGAAGATAACACACAGTTTGACACTTCTGCACTGATTTTTTTCATGAAAAGGTCCAGAAGGATTTCCAAAAAAGGATATTTGGAGATTCCATATTTGTATAAACTCGTCCTGTTTACAGCAAAACCACAAGAAAGAAAGGGGTCATCTAGAGGAGTTAATGACACCTGCGGACTGTCTACCTGTTATAACATTTTATTAGATAAAGAAATTCTTAATAAAGAAACACAGACCACATGTTTGTGGTTTCACTTTTTATGTCTTTACTTCCTCAATTTCAATTTGAAACAATTTCTTTTTTTACTTTATGTGAATGTTATCCGGGTGCCCTCGCCTTCAGTGCAGAACTCTGTGGAAAGAAAGACACAGAGAAAGACACCAGTTCTGTCTGACATCACAGATTTCATGAGGTTTACAGGTGAATCACCTTTCTTGGAGTCGTAGTGGAAGTCCGGTTCTTTGGTGAAGCCGAGGCAGCTCGCCTGCTTCTTGGCATGTTCCAGGTCTGAGTCCTTCACGGTCGACTCTCTGGCTGGAAAAACAACAAAAACAGAAGATGAACAAATGTTTCAGATTCAGACACATGATTTTCTCTTCTTCTCTTGTTCCTTCTTACAAAACAGATAAAAGGCGTGGGCTATGATCTCCTCTTTAGCAGGGATGTTGAGTTTCATTGTGTCTAGAACCCCGCTGAAGTCTCTGGCTGTGCTGTTGATACTGAAGACCAGACAGTCAGGGCAGCTCTCCAGCACATGGAAGGATGAGGTGACGTTGGCCACTGAGGACAGAAACAACAACAGTTTAATTCCCAGTTTCATCAAGATACTGTATTAGAATGAGCAGGTTCTATCAAACATTTAGTGTAGGTTCATCTGTTCATTAGCCTCAAAATGAGAAACAAACATCAAGCAGGGAAATTGTTTACATTGATGTCAGCTGTATGTTTGATACACCAACAAACTAACAAGCAACTCTGCGAACTAGAGATGGACCCGAATCCAAATACATTATTTGGTTTGGGTTCAAATGATCACTTTGTTAAGATTAGAGAAACATGTGGTGGGTTAGAGTTACTACTTCCTTAAAGTTAGACCACGTTCATCATCATGGTAACAATAATAACCACGGGGTTAAAGGTTAGGGGATGATGGTAGTTAAAGCTCCCATCCTCCCTCCCTCTCTGAATACCGAAATCTGTCCACATATAAAAACATCATCTGCTCCACCTCAGTTACTGCGACCGCTAGATGGCAGCTGTCACTTATCTGTATGTATTCATGTAACATCAATGCATGTTACTAACTCAGCTTCTTCCCCGGAGTTTTTTGTGCTTTTTCATCTCGCAGGAAACCCTGGGTTGCAGGCCGAGCCTTCACGGTCCTTCGCAGTCCTGTTGGTGTCCGTCCCCGGCTATTGCTACTTATTGTTATTGTTATGATTGTTGTTATTCTGTCCCCCCCCCCCCTTTCCCTCTTTCTTTCTCTCTCTCAACCCGACTGGTCAAAGCAGATGGCCGCCCACCAAGAGCCGGGTTCTGCTTGAGGTTTCTACCCGTTAAAGGGGAGTTTTTCCTGCTGCTGCTCATGGGGGGAATGTTGACTCTCTGTAAATTAAAGAGTTCGGTCTTGACCTGCTCTATGTGAAAAGTGCCCTGAGATGACTATTGTTCTGATTTGGCGCTACATAAATAAAAATTGATTGATTGATTGATTGACTCAAACGTTACTATATGTCATTTTTGGGCAACGGACATTATGGCCTGTTGTGTCGATTTTCTTGGGAGGACAGTCTCCTAACAGCAGGATAGTCACACTAAATCAGTCATCAATACTCTGTAGGTATGAGTGATTAGCTTGTGTATAAATGAACTCCACAGGAAACGTTTCAGAAGTGAAACATCTAATTTACTTTTTTGTGTTTTATAGCATAAATACATGTTTACAGCATATTTAGATGTGGTAACAGATGCTTTCTGTACTTGAATTAGCTCCAGTTTGTGCATCTTGTGTATCAGCGTTCATTCAGGTCACTGAATGTATCGGCACTGAAGAGATTAGCCAACAATTTTCAAAATTCCTTCAAACCATCTGGATTAAAAAATATTTCAAGTTTTGACTTTGTTACAAAACATGTAGGCATCTAAAGGCAGTTGGATGACATGTGTGATGAATCTGCAGCTTTTCTTGGATACGTCAGATACTCGACTTCCCTGCTGGCGTCTCTAACAAACATGTAGAATCTGTAGTTTCGTGTCAGATCAGATAACTCACCTTTTCCAACTGCAGTGTCGCCTTCGATGGTCACGTTGACTTCTGAGCCAATGCAGGTTCCATTTCTGAGAAAAAAAGACAAAGAAAGAGGTGAGTTCATATTCTGACAGACTGATTCTGACTCCAGAAAAATGTCTGGAACAAACATCCCAACAAACAACAAGCAGCAAAATGAAGCATCAAGTGTTTAACTTTACACAGACAGAAAGATATAACAGTGTATTATCTGAATAAAAGTGGACCTGGATGTTATAATCAGTGGTGGAAAGTAACTAAGTACATTTACTCAAGTATTTGTACTTTACTTGAGTATTTCCATGTGATGCTACTTTCTACATTTCAGAGGAAATATTGTACTTTCTACTCCACTACATTTATTTGACAGCTTTAGTTACTTTTCAGATGAAGATTTGACACAATGGATAATATAACAAGCTTTTAAAATACAACACATTGTTAAAGATGAAACCAGTGGTTTCCAACCTTTTTGGCTTTTGACGTCTTACAAAAAGCAGTGTGTAGTCGGGGTCACATTTCACATGTCTATGAGTTGTTAACAGCTCCACCAAATAGAGATTTTTCCCTCTAAACTTCTCACATGCTTTCATTTCAATAAATGTTAAAATGATCCAATATTTCAGCAAAAATCAAAGATTAGAGAAAAAGTCCAAAAACTGAAAACAGATTTGTGTATCAGAACTTTGTTTTTTCTTCTTTCCTCTCCCATTAATCATCTCACGACCCCTCAGATTTATCTGCTGACCCTTTGGAGGGGCCCGACCCCTAGGTTGGGAACCACTGGACTAAACTAGCTAACTTTATATAAAGTAGTGTAAACTAGCTCCACCTCCAGCAGCTACAACAGTAACATGCTGCTCTAACACTGATGCTTCACTATTAATAATCTAATGATGTCATATATAATAATATATCAGTCAGAGGGACCAAACCACTACTTTTACTGCAATACTTTAACTACATCAAGCTCATAATACTTATGTACTTTCACTGCAATACTTTAACTACATCAAGCTCATAATACTTATGTACTTTTATAGTAGAATTTTCATGCTGGACTTTTACTTGTAATGGAGTATTTTTAAATGCTGTATTGGTGGCAGCATTTTCTATATATAGAAAAAAAGGCATGAAAGCAGACAGAAGAAGGCAAAGTCATCAACTTTAGCAGGTTTTAAATGTGTTTTAAGGAAGATAATTTGTCCTTAATTAAGATATGAGCCTAAGTTACAGTAGTTACAATGTTTTCAACTCCTGAGACACTCTTCAGGTGTTGGAGCTGAGCTGCTCAAATACAACCCTGCAAACAGGAAATGAATGCTGAACCACAGATTCATGATGACGTAAAACCTTCAGAATAAACCTGGAATAAGAAAACACCAAGCAGGACGCCAAACTAATGAAGACTGAGCCTCGTTCCGCCTTTATAAAAGCTGCTGGTCGCAGCGCTGCAAGCTTCTGGGTTTTTCCATTATTTACACAGAAGGGTGTTTTTGTCCCAGTTTCCATATTTCTGGCTGGTGTTGGGCAAGCAATGTTTCACTGCCAGCAGTTCAGAGAGGATATCAGGGTTTGCTGTGTTTGTAGGATTTCATAACGACACAGACGCTGATTTGTGCATCAATCATTTACTGATATGTTGAATCAGCCTTGGTCGCCCACGACACACACAAACAGCGTACATCACACGACTGCTTTGATCCAGAGTACAACCGGACTGAGTCACAGCCTGACCTCATTACTGCTGTAATATCCTGCACTACGCAGTTTACAGAGGTTAGGTACAAATGCTGCATTCATGTCACAACTCACAGTGAATGCAGGAAAGTGAAATCAAATGTATTAAATCAAATCATTGGACAATTATCTCTCAACAACATGTAATATTCAGGAAGGACACTGATTGGACTCACTTCTACTGGCCTTTTAATACTGAGCCATCCAAAAAAACAGCGGTGGAATATACATTTACTCAGTACAGTTTTGAGTTATTTGTACTTTACTTCAGTATTTCCATATTATATTATTATATATATTATTATATTATTTATTACATTATTTTCTACTTCAACTTATACTTCTACTCCACTACAGTTCAGAGCAAAATATAGGTCTACTTTTCATTCAACCACATTTATTTTCATCAAATCCTCCACAAAAGATCTGTGGTTTGATCATGTGACTCCAGAACGACACATAGCAGCGTTTTCTAATCTGGCGTCTCTATTGGCAGTAATCTGCAGGATGACATCATCTGTCTGTGTTTTATAAAACCGTCACACATCACTGTTAAACAATAATGATGTTTTATGATGTGACAGCGCTCTGGTTCAGGTCTGGTTAGGTTTAAAGATGATGGTTTGGGTTAAAATGATCACTTTTGTTAAGGGAACACCTTGGGAACACCTGGCCAGTGTGTGTTGGTCCCTTCACCACTCGCCAAGCTCGGGATGCTTCTTTTGTGTTGCTTTCTTTTGTTTTAACACTAACAACACGTGCCTCCCATCAGCCACTGCATCCATGCACTCTCATAAACCACTGATCCTGACTTTCATACCCCATCATAATTATCAGGTAATTTACTTTAATAAATTTCAGTTTGTCACTGCTCAGTTTGATGTGTATCTCCCTCCCTTGTTGTGGCCTGCGAGTCAGTCATAACACCTTACAAGGAACATTTAACTAAAAGTTTGTCTTGATATTGAAGAAATATCTAGGTGGGCTGGAACAGAAGATAACAGCAGCTACTGTAGAAAGTACAAATCTGCATAGCGAGACTGTCTTCATTAGCATTAGCATTAGTGTGTGCTAATATTAAAAAACAAAAACAAACAAAGAGCCCAACAACAACAACTCACCTCTCTTAAAAAATTTAATGTGCATTTATTCTCTGTTTACATGCAGTTAAATATATCAATGAGCAATTATCTATAACAATGATCAAAATGTTGACAGCAACTATTGTGGTGGTTGTGGTGCTTATATGTTCATTTACTGTAGAACTTTACGCACTTTACTTGACTATTTCACTACATTTTAGAGGCAAATATCCCTCACTACATAAACTCGGCACCTAAATTTACTATATTTACTATATACTTTGCAGATTAATATATACACAGTTTAAAACAATACATAAGCAACAGTACATAAAACCGTTTAAATTAGCTCCAACCATGATCAGCTACAAAATTAAAATGCTGCGTATAAATGTTAATGCATCAGTTAAAAACATGTAATATAACAATATGAGGGACATTCTGCATATTTATTGAGAATGTACCTTTACTTATGTAAAGGTACATTACTAGTACTAGTTTGGAGAGCTGTTGTTTCTTTGTTGTTTTAGCGTGTTAGCGGTTAGCTCATCAACTACACTAGTTTACCAACTACACCTGTGAGTCTCTATATTAAGCTTTTTTTTAAAAATTTCCCAACATTAAGGTCTAAAGAGTTTCATGGCAATTTCCACACTGCTAGAAATGAGTTTCTGACATGATTTATGTATTTATTTGTTGGCTTAAAAGAAGTCAAATGTCTCGAAATACAGGGATCAGCTTATTAAAAAACTACTGTGCATAAGTTTTTGATTGTAGAAACCTCCACTGGGTTACTAAAACCCCCAAATTCACAAAAACAAATACAGAGGACATGACATTCAGTCGTAGCCACGGGCCTGGTCTGGAGCCAGGGCGGCAGTCAGCAGGTTGGTGTTCTCGGTGGGAGCGTCCCTCGTCTCCAGAGCTCTCCGTACGTTCTGCCAGAAGACTCCCGTGTGTTGGCCGGCCTGCGACCAGCTCAGGTAGGTGCGTCTCTTCACCAGCTTCCTCATACGGTAGAACAGAGACAGCTGATAGGCCGGGATCTCCTCCAGGAACAGCAGGATCAACACGTCCTTCTGCTCGTCAAACAGACGGAAGCTGCAACGACAAACAGGACGAACCATGAGGACAATTCAGAGGACTGAATCAGTTTAGAGGCTGTGAGATAAAAGCAGGAGGTGCTGCAGTATGTGAGGACAGAGAGTTGGCGCCCCCACCTGGCCATCTGGATCTCTCTGGAGCACCACTCGCTCTGCAGGTAGCGCCGGCTGATCACACAGATGGTCTTCCTGCTGCTGTAGATGGCGTCTGTAATGTTCTCTATGATGGGCTTACCTGTGGAGACGCAGTTTAGACACACTGCAGGTAAAACACATGGACTCATTTCGACTAAAGAGTGAAGAACTGAGAGAAGACAGAAGAACTTCTAGTGTGTTTGTTCTGGTCCAAATCAGTGGATGAGTTAGTAAACTTGGTTCAGTTTGTTGACGGCGTTTTTTGGACCGGTTGAATCGGACACTTCGACACATCTGACACATCTGAATGTTCTCACCTGGCTTGTAATGATGCATTTTGGTTTGCTTGGATTTTTCTCTGTGTGAAAAGAAACTGAACCAAGTTTACCAACTCATCCACTGATTCAGACCAGAACAAACACATTATGAGTTTGAAAACGCCCATAGTCTGAATTGGACTCTGGTTGGTTGATTCGGTTTGGCAGATCTGAACAATCGCACCAAAACAACAGCACAGACCCTTTACAGGAAGTGGTCTCAGTCCACTCACAAACAGATTTTGGAGTGGTTTGTTTGTGGTGGGAACGTGATCTGACTGACTGGAAGACTGCAAGTTTGAGTTAAACGGCTCCCGTAGTGACTGGCATGCTGAGAGGTGGAATCAACAGTAACTAGCAGCTAGCAGGAGAATGAATTGAGGACTAGCACAACAAAGTATGTTGCATTTGAGCAGAGGAACTTCTTCAGGACCTTCTTCCTGTGTTTATGTTCTCGCTCTCACCCCGGACACATCTGACCAATGACAGGAGAGCTCAGACTTTTGACCTTGTTTCTACTGGTCACTTGTAATATTGCTGATTTTAGAGCTGAACACATCTGACTAGGGATGCATGATATTGGATTTTTTTGCCGATATCCGATATGCTGATATTTCCAACTCATTATGGCCAATTGCTGAACCTGTCAAGTGGGAGCAGCAGCAGAGTTTTCTTTGAGTTTATTAGACAGACAGGATTAATGTGTAGGATTTAATCTCTGGTCCACACTCCGGAGCAGAAGGTGGCGGTAATGCACCTAATACGCTGGTTGCCAACCGCCGATATAAATCAAAAAGAAGTTTTTCTTTTTTCAAACAGAGTGATACATCCTGTCAGCCAAAGTGTTTCCTATCTGTGCAGCCGAACACAGCAGTTTCTCAATGGACTGTTTCACCCTAAAGGTCCTGGTGCTTCCTCTGCAGGCTCCGCTTCACTCAGCTGCCCGTCAGATCCGCTGCTTCTTCCCACTTTCCAAGCTGGCTGTGCTCCCCTCCGGTCATGCTGCGGCTAACGCTCCGCTAGCCTCTCAGCTAACGTTATCCCCGGGCGGCTGAGTGAAGTGAAGCCTGCGGAGGAAACACCGGGACCGTCAGGGTGACACAGTCTGTCGAGGGAAGCACAGTCAGGCGGTGGAGGAGAAGGCGACATATCCACCTCTCATAATCGGCAGAATTTGACGATATTTCATTTTAGAGCTTTTATCGGCCGATACCGATGACGTGTCGATAATATCGTGCATCCCTACATCAGACAGCAGGTAAAAGTGTTCCAAACCTCTCATATCTGATATCTCATATCTGTGCTTACTTCCTACTGTACACAAAGTTAGTGGCATTAGCATGGAATACTCCATGATGCTCTGTTAACTGTAGGCTACCAACTCTTTGAATGAAGTGCTTGTTGAATCTTCTAAGAGTCTGAAACCTGATGTGGAAGGAGGGCAGTCCAACAATTCTTGATTTTTGTAATTTACTGAAATGGACAATCTGACAATCACACCCATTTATCTCGTGTTTGGTCAGGTCTGTGGATGTAAGAATGTAAGCAGGGTTTGAACTTTGAAATTTACACAACTATTTCTGTCACTTTTCATGGGAACAACTGAGTGCGACACCATGAATGTCTTGAAGAAGAGACTGTGTGATTGAGGGCCTTGTTGTCTCCATCTGTACAATTCATGGCACGGAGACTTCAAAGATGAACAAAAGACACAAAATTGTTGGAGAGTGTTTCAAGAGCTAGTTTGTTTGAGGCATCCATTTGTCTTAGGCCAATTTGCAGAGTTCTTACTTTACAGCTCAGATAGACCTCAGGTAAGACCCATTTTGGTCCAGGACTTAGTTTACAGCTTTGTTCCCCCTTTATCGAGATCCTTGTTAAGCCAGCTACTAACCAGTCAGTAGTGAGTGACATCCAACCCACCATCATTTTCAGGTGACAGGAGCTGTGGTAGCTGTTGCAAAGAGAGGTTAACTTTTTCTTGACGACATAAGAAAAATTTAAGAGTTGTTATATTGTTGATCTTATCCTTGATAGCAGTCAAACTATCAACCTAACTGGTAAACGTCGTCACACAGTGAGTTTTTAATACAGTTTAAGGTTATAATGCTTCAATTTTGATCACTAGCAGCTTGTCTGGTAAGATATAAAGCTGAGTAGGTGCTAGAAGGCGAGGGCTTTTGTTAACGTTGGGCTTTAGAGTTTGAGCACATTCTTCCCAGAGAATCAGCACTTAACAATCGTTCCATCATTTTTTGCCAGAACTAATTCTCACTTGTCGCCATTTTTGGGGCCATTTTTATGTCACTATTTTTCATAGATATAGCTAAGTAGCTGCCCAGTTATGTAGGAAGATGACATCTCCATTCTGAATCCCGCCCTACAATGCAGAAAAGCAGTCTCCAACTTTCACAGTCAGTGTATCATTTGCGGTGTCCAATAATCCTTTATGAGTGAAGCACTGCATAATGCACTGTTAGTTGTGGATTGTGATAGTAGATCATCTCATTTGGGCAGAAGGAGCAGGTTCGACTGAGTCCTCTGAAGGACACACCTTTATGGGCAGAGTTCTTTCAAAGCATCCAGGCCATGAATCAGGTAACAGCTCATCTTTCTGCATCTGGAGATGTTTGTGTGATCAGTCACATTTCACTGCACTAAGCATGGTGGGCACCAGAGAACTTGTAAAAACTACTGGCCATCAAAAAGGGACATGAAACTTTCACTATGGCTGCAGGTATTTAAAAATATACAGAAAATCACTCATGCTTTCATAGTTCCGGAGGAAGGGGGGAAGTAAGAAGTGAAAGATGCAGAACTGAAAGAGAGATTTGATCCAGAGCACAAGGGGAGAAGGAGTGAAAGGAGAGTAATGTAATGTTGACCTGGTTGGAAGTCTCTGTGGTGCAGACAGAGTCTCCAGCCCTGCTCTCCCTCCAGCACTGGAAGCATCTCTCTGTAAACCCAGGCCTCGTCATGAACGTTGTAGGAGATGAAGGCGTCGTAGCGGTGAGGAGATTCCTTCTTCCTCTTCCTGCTGTCATAGAGGAAGGCCAGGAAGAGGTAGAAGCTGTAGACTAGCTGCCACCTCAGAAAGTGGTAGATGAAGGATGTGAGGAGCGTTAGCACAACCAGACAAGTGCTGGAGATGAAGCAGAAGAAGTTAACATCCATCCAGCAGGACTGGATGTCAAAGTCCAGCAGCTTGCTGCCTTGAAAACTTGGAGGAAAAGAACAAGCATACCGGTAGGCATTAAGAACTTGTGTCTGGTTGTTGCTCTTCACCCATTGGATGAAGCCGATGTTAAAGCAGTCACAGGTGAAAGGGTTACCAAGCAGGTCCAGATATGTTAGTGCAGGCAGAGACTGGAAGACCGTTTCATTGATCACCATCAACTCATTCTCTCTCAGTTTCAACCAGCTGAGAGCCGGCAGGTCGACCTGAGCCAGAAAATCCAAAGATCTGAGCTTGTTTTTGGACAGATCGAGAGACTTCAGGCCTGGGATCGGCCGAAACAGTTCAGGTTTTGGATGTGAGACGTTACTGTTGGTTATCTGAAGTTCTGTCAGTCGAGGAGTGAATGTAAATGTGTCTTGGTGTGGTGACCCTGCAAAGAAATTTACAGCTGCAAAGTGCTCTAAAGATTCCAAACCTCTGAGCAGGTCTGGTGAGATAACCATGGTATATTTATTGTTGTTCTGGATTATAAGCTTCCTCAAAGACGGTACATTTAAGAAAGGTGGCTCATTATGTACTTGATGACTCAAGCTGTTCAAAAAATTGGGGAGGAACAGTGTCACATTCTTTAAGTGTGGCATTCCTCTGAACATGTCTGTCCTGAGAGAGTACGGTGCAAGGATAAGAGTTTGGAGATGATCAAGACCTTCAAAAGTCCCGTTTTCCACCCTGCATTCTGACTGTGACTCTAAATCCAAAGACAGGAGGGAAGACAGATTCCCAAAGTCTCCTTCATTGAGTCCCTTAAAATCATTCATGTGCATATTCAAAATGCGCAAGTTCCTCAAACTGACTTTGAAAGTATCATCCAAACTGTAAATTGGATTTTCTTGAAGGTAGATTAATTGTAAAATCTTCAACTCTTGAAAAACACATCCTCTGAGTTTTGAGATGCGATTGTTACTGAGGTAGAGGTGCATCAATCTCGTCAAGTTCAGGAAGTCGGAGCAGCCGAGCTCTCCAATATCATTTGAACTCAGAGATAGGACTGCAAGTGAGGAGAGGCCTCTGATGGCGAGCGGCACACGTGGTAGAAAGTTATGGTGTAACTGCAGTTCCATGAGCTGACTCAAAGGTCTGAGCGAGTTCTCGGAAAGGGCGGTCATGACGTTACCAACTAAATCCAGCTCTGTGATTTTGGAGCAAGGCTGAAGCAGTGTGTCGTTTAAAACGTGAATGTCGTTAAAAGTCAAATAGAGACTTGTTAAAGCAGGAATCTGGCAGGCGACGTCTATCAGACCTTTATCGAACCATTCCGTCGTGTAGCTGAGCCAGAGATACTCCACTGACTCGGCGCTCTGAAGCATCGCGCTGTATGTTTCAAAACTTATTTCAGTTCCACTTAAATACAAACTAGTCAAACCCCTCAGAAACGTCTTGTCCGGTACGTTCCACCCAAAGCCAATGCTGCATTTGGACAAATCGAGAGACTGAAGATGAGGAAAGACGTCTTTTGTAATGCTGAACTTTCTTAGTGGATTCAATTTCAACTGCAGTATCATGAGGTTTGAGATGTTTAAATGCAGGTCGTCAGACTCAAAGGTGGTGAATCTGTTTATCCCAATGTCTAGTTCATTTAAGCTTGACAGCTGTAAAATAGACACAATATCAGTAATTTGATGTAGCTCATTTATGTTCAGGTCTACTTTCTGTAGGTTTATCAGCGTCTGAAAGGCCAGCGGGGAGATGTATGCAATCTGATTTCGGTTCAAAGACAGACTCACTAATTTGGTCAGTCCCTGAAACATGTTGTCTGTCAGGTTTGTGAGGTGATTATAACTTATATCAAGGTCTGTTAACTCCACTAAGTCTGCAAAAGCGCCGTCATCAATGTGTGACATTGAGTTTAACACCATCTGTAAGTAAACAAGCTTTGATAAACCGCTCAGATCAGTCCGGTTGATCCTCAGGATCTGATTGGAGCTGAGATCAAGAGATACGGCGGTTTCGGGGATGTCATCAGGAACGGCGGCGAGGTCTCGATCTCTGCAGGTAACCGAAACATCAGTGATGTCTGCAGAATATTCGATAGTGCAGTTTTTCAGAGAGAAAGCCAGCAAGGGGTTAAAACGAGGCAGCAGAAAGAGAAGGAAGAAGAGGAAACAGAGACGGCGTCGCATGATGATCTGCAGGATCTGCTGGAGGACGACAGCGGCGTTGACTTCCTGTAACAAAGTTTACAAGTACTCAAATATTTCCATTTGATTCTACTTTATTCTTCCACACCACTACATTTATTAAACAGCTTTAGTTACTAGAGATCTTTATTTCAGGAATATATATTATTAATTATATTATAGTTTTTTCCTCAGTGTTGGTGTCTTTCTGTAAATACAACAGATATCAAATTAAGCAGCTTTAAAACAAAGCTGATGAATTTTCCAGGTTAATAATTTACTTTTTATTCAGTTTTTAAATATTAGGATATACATACAATATATATTATATTTTTTAGTTATAGTTTCAAGGTTATTATATCTAGATCATAGATTAAAAGCATACAAGCAGCTAGCAGCACAGCTAAATGCTAACATCAACATGCTAACATGCTGATGTTTATCATGTTTACCCTCTTAGTTTAGAGTGTTAGCATGCTAACATTTGCTAATTAGCACCAAACACTAATTACAGGTATGTAAAACCAAAGTATTGGACAAATTAAACATTTGACTGAATGATGGCACTAGATGAAAAGTTTTAGGGATCAACGTTATTGCAGCTCAACCTGTAATAAAATCTTCAGCACCAAATCCCATCCATCCAATACTTTTATGGTTCCTGCTGCTGAATAAAATCTGATCAGAAGCCAAAATTCTTCTTGATAACAAGAACAAAACTTGTTGCTTCTTGTTTTGACTTTTAACATGAGAAGTTCAGTCCTGACGGATGAGAGCATCCATGGCCATTGATTTTTGTAACTTACTGAAATGGACAATCTGACAATCACACCCATTTATCTCGTGTTTGGTCAGGTCTGTGGACGTAAGAATGTAAGCAGGGTTTGAACTTTGA
>NC_089531.1:6302090-6324590 GCF_963924715.1 Thunnus thynnus
CCAGCAGTCGCTAGCTGCTCAACTGACTCTTATTCAAAAAGCCTTAATCATTGTTTTCAACGAGTCATTCTGGTCTCAGTCTCTAAATTCAGACCCTCTAATAAGTGTGCTGGTGGTCATTTTGGAAATTATTGCTCCATTAATAAGATTTGAAGACTTATAGCAGCTCTGATGTCTGCCATGTTGGCGTTGATTGACAGCTGTGATTGACAGTTGGCTCTGGGACTAAACACTGAGTCACTGTTGTCGTATTATTTCTCTAAGTTTGATGTTACTTTATTATGATACCTGCCCTGTTAGCACGATTTAGCTAAAGTAGCTAACGTTAGCCCAAGTGTGCAGCGCTCAGTGTTCCCAGTAAGCTAACGTTAGCTTGTGTCCGAGGTAGCGGGGCACGTTTCCAGAGAGTGAAAGGAAACATCCCATCCTCCTTATCTGGAAACTCCGACCAGAAGCTGCAACTCTGAGCTTCAAACCGGCTCCAATGAAACTAACGGGTGACGTCACACCTCGCTACGCCTGTCTTTGTGTCCAGTATGAAAACAGTACTGGAATCAGCTTATAACATGTCAAATACTGAGGAAATGACTTCAGTGGTCACGTCTCCATCCAAATGGCTCTAATTTCAACTGAATTCCCAGAAAATGATGTAAAGAAACTGTAGTGAAAGTTTGTTTCCATCTATTCCTGATGAATATTAGCAGATAATAATAATAATAATAATAATAATAATAATAATAATAATAATAAACTTTATTTATATTGCTCTGTGATGGCCGCACACAGCTGCACTGAAGTTTGTGTCCCAGCTGTTACTCACACTTTGGTTTCTTTTACATTTGTAGTTTATTTTTTCCTCAGTTAGCTAATTTAATTACATTTCACATTACATACAAATGAATAACACACTGGATGTTGTTTCATACTCATTTTATTTTACAGTTTGGCAGAACATTAGTTTCTATTTGTAGCGCACATTTGGGTTTTTTGTACAGTTATTAGTTTAAGTTGTTCTAATTTTCATTTTTGAGTTACCAGCGTTGGGCTGCTGCCAGTCCGGGGCACCAGGACATGGACTGGTTCAATACAGGAAGTGGCCAGTTGGGTCATACCAAGTCCTGCCGCCTCATAGGGAGGAACTGTTTATTTCAAGTTTAGTCATGTTGTTTGTTTCTCTTCAGTGAACGTTTAGTTGGGTATTTTTGGTTTAGTTGGTTTAGTTGAGTTAACCCGTGTTGGGGGGATTCTGTCAGTCAGTATATTTGTTCCCCTTCGTTAAAGGTCTGTTAGTAGACTTAAGTTCACTTTAGTTGAGTTCTGTTTATTTGACCTCTTCTATGGGCCCTGAACTTTATTTACATATTTGGTCATTTGTACCTTTTTAGCATTTTTTGGGTAAAATAAAAACTCTCTTTTTTTGAAACCACCTGAGTCTCCTCTGTCTGCCAGCTCGGGCCCGTACCTGCAGCTCAGTATTAACAACTAAAAGATGTTTAAAAATAGGAAACATTAAAACAATAAAAAAACAATAAACCATAACAACCGAAGAAGATAAAAGGATAATACTGATAACAGTAAAACAATCTTAAAAGCTGCTGTATGATCCTTTAATGTCAGTGCAACATGATGTGGAGTTCCAGCCTCAGTGTTTCTAAATGAGCACTAGAGGGAGCCAGAGTTTAACTAACTGACCTCCTCATGTTTATACACACTGACATGCTCTCACACTCACTCACGCTGTATTATTTATTTATTTCATTATATTGTTATAAAGCAAAGACAAAACAGAAAATCATTTCTAAACTGTTTATTGTACAAACATCTGTTTTTATAACTTCTGATTTTTTTCATCAGCCAAATTCTTCCCGTTTACACAAAACACATAATATATTTAATATATTGAGTGTAATTGATTATTTTAATTATTTTATGATGTTTTATTTTACTTATTTTACTCATATGTGGCTCCCTCTGCTTCTATATTTCCTTCCCAATGTTGTTTAACTTTTAAACAGAATTATTTTTTTTTTAACATTGTTTGTCTTGTAAAGCACTTAATAACTTTGTTTTTAAGAAGAGCAATATAAATACAGTTTATTATTATTATTATTACCAGTATTAATATGATGATGTATACTGACAGCTCAGATGATTATTTATTGATTATCGTTACTGTGCCATTGTGCATCATTTGTGATGGATACAGCAAAACAGAGAATCACGCTGAGATAATAATAATAATAATAATAGTAATAATAATAATAATAATAATAATAATAATAATAATATATCCAGTATATGTAAACCAGTGGGACATCCAGACATCGGGCCTCCTTTACAGTCAAACCTTGTATCCATATTTGATCACTTTGCTGAATATTTTCAGATATTGGACTTTATGATCAACTTTATTGTCCACAAAAGTGGAAAACTGTCTTTGGTCCATTCAGCAGTTCATTAAAACATCAAAACATGAACACAAACCACAAAACAACAACACTGACAGCATGAAAAATACACAAAATATAAGAAAAACTTTTTATATTTTCAGATTTAACTTTCCAAAAAAGATGTTGTTCACAATAAAATATTAAAACTCAACTTAAATGTTTAATCATCTTTTTCTTAAAAATATTTTATTTATTTATTTATTTTAAAACAAATATGATAAAATAATTATATTTATAATAATATAAAAATATTGAAAATCCATTTTGAAAAAAAATCAAATTACAAATGTCCACTGAATGTGAAGCTTATTACTGTGTAGTTATGATTAATCAACGGTTAATATATATTCTGTAATCTTTTTTAATTTACAGTTAATTTGTCCAACGGGACTCCATAATATAGACAGCAAATCTTAATCAATTAATAAACTAATATTTAAAAAACTGTTTCCCCCCGTTTCCAGTCTTTATGCTAAGCTAAGCTAACCACGTCCTGACTCAAACATCTGGCTCTCTAACAGAAGGAGAATAAGATGATTCCCAACATGTTACAGTTTTAGTTTAAAGTGACAGTACAGGCTGCAGAATCCACCAATCAGCTCGCGAGCTGACAGACGTCCTTCAACCTCACCTGCAGAAAAACAGCGTTCAGCCAAAATACGTCACACGATGTGAGTTCCAGCAGACAGCTGAGTGATCCTGAAGATATCATCCATTTATTTTGTTTAATTGTTTATTTAACTGGAACAGTTTCACATAGTAACAGCTGTATATTTATTATGTACGGTGGCTCCGAGGTGCAAAACAAAATGACAACATTGTCGTTGTTGTGTATTGTTGTATTTCCTTAAAAACCATATTTTCCAAAATGTTGTGTTTTTAAAAAAAGATGTTATGTTTTTAAGATTTTAAGTTTTTGTTTTTGTTTGTCTAAAATGAAAACAACAGAAAACACAATATTTAGGAAAACAATGTTGAAATGTTTTGCACCTCGGGGCCACCATATCATGGGTTTATAAATATAAATATCACAATAAAATATAAAATCTTACAGTATGTAACACAGAAGACACTGAAAAACACTTAAAATGTTCTTTTACGTGTTTACGACTACTGTTCAAACCATGAAGAAGAAGTTTCTTCTTCTGTCTTTCCTGCTGTGGACGCTGTAAAAACATCTGTTCGTGTGGAGGCAGAGCTCTGCTGTCCAATCAGAGGCCGTGTTTGTCTGCTGACCTGATTGGACGGCTGCCTCTCTGAGCTCCGTGTCAGAACATTAAACAGTTCAGAGTTCAGATGAGATGAATCTTCACCCAGTTCAAATATAAACTATATATCTGGATTTATAAAAGTATATCATGACATGCAGATAGTGTCAAAAACAAGTGAACATCTTATTTCATATTTATCTCAAAGATGTGAAGAGTTTTTGTTCCATTAACACACTAACACTAACGTCTGCATCCACACTTCAAGTTCAAATATCATATAAAGTTTATAATCTACAAACTAAATGTTCCAACTTTTTATCAGCTCTCTGCTGCATCGTTTCACTCTAAGCGTCGACCAGGAGCCGCCACCGCCGCGCTGACCTGTTAGCTCGCTGCTAGCGCTACGTTTACACTTTTACAGAATCATGTGACTCAGATTTGTATGAAATGATAAATTTGTTCTGATCACAACGACAGAATAAATGTGGGTTAGAGAGAAACGAAGTATAATCATATTTATTTATGGACATTTAGACTGAATAACAATATTCAGCACATGACTGAGGAAACTCTCCGCCGTCTCATTTTCAGTCCGTTCTCTTCCAAATCCTAATTAAACCAATCTGCTGTGAGAGAGTTGAAGGGATTTCACAGCAGCTCCGCTTATAAAAGCATCACACAGAGGAAAAAATAATAATCTCCCTCCACCAAAAATGAAATAAACAAATAAACAAAGCAAAGTGTTTTACAGGAGGGAGTGTTGGCTCTATTATTATCACAACGAGAACATTAAGACACGTCTGTAACTGCTGTGCTGATGAGGAATTAAATAGAATTTAATTGAGTTCAATTAAAATGTTCTGAGTATCTGTTTATTTATCTGAACATCACCAGACATCAACCCTAATCCTAACCCTAACCCCAAAACCCTCAATTTCAATGTTTTTAATCATAAAAAGACAGTTTTCAGTCACATTAAGTCTGTTTAAAAGATTCATTCATATAGAATTAAACACCAGACGAGCAGTAACAGTTTTTTAAAGGTTGAACTGGATTCTAAAGTTTAGTAAAAGTTTGATCTTCCTTCATGTGAAACATCCAGTAGATGATAACGGACAGTGATGACAATATTTGCTTCACGTGCAGGTGAAACATTCATGATTTTATTCACCGTAAAGTTTCCATCATAGACTGTATAAAATATGGACGTTGTTACCGTGATGACACTCGTTGGTTTCTGAAGAGCGGTTTTGAAGCTCAAAGCAAGCCGCTCCGGCCGTCGTCATCTTGGCAGTGCGTGGCGCTGTCTAACTCCCGGCCAATCAAAAATGGGCAAAGAGGCGGGCCGAACGGCTGAAACAAGCAGTTTATGACAGGAATTAATATCAACTGTCCTCGATTCGCTCCAATGATGCACATAATTCCCATAATGCACTGGTCATATGTCCATAATTACTGGACATATTTTCATGTAGTTAAGTGTGAATAGTCGTGACTCCCAGTGCAGCAGTGTCACTTTCAACCAAACTTACTAACTCACCATTAAAGTGAACTGTAGTGAATGTTTGTTTCCATCCTGCTGTTGTTGTGAATATCAGCAGATAAACAGTCGGCGCCGTTAAACCGTCGCAGAAGAAGAAGAAACAACGAGATGACATCATTAAAAGCTCAAACGATGGAAAACATGATGGAAATATGACGTTTCTGTTAGTTTCATGTATTGATGTGAGGAAGGTTACAGCCTCCTCATCATCGCTCCACACATGATGTTTTCAGTCACATGATTCATTTCTTCACTCTGTTTACATTTGATTTTCATCCAAACAGCTGCTGTTTACACTTCAGACAACAGGAAACTGATATATTGATTTCTTAATTTAATTTCCACCGTTTTTTAAATGCAAACTGAAAATGTGACACTAACTCGTCTGTTTTAAATAGTTTTTGGTCGTCAGTTCATTGTTGGTTTGGATCAAAACAAAGAGACAAAAAGAAAAATATAGAAAATCATCAGACTTTTATATAAAGGATTGTAGCGTTGATACTCCTCTCCTGTGGAACCATCTTCCAGACACCCTCTCTATGTTTAAGAGTCGGCTTCAAACTTTCCTTTTTGATAAAGCTTATAGTTAGGGCCGACCAGGCTCGCCTTGGATCAGCCCTTAGTTCCCATGATGCACTGAGCTCCTCTCTCCTCCTCCTCCTCTCCATCTGTATGGATTCATGTAACATCAATGCATGTCACTAACTTTGCTTCTTCAGTTTTTTTTTGTGTTTTCTCATCTCTCAGGGAACCCTGGGTTCTGGGCCGAGCCTTCACGGTCCTGTTGGCGTCCTTCTCTGACTGCTGCTGTTGCTGTTTATACTTACTGTTGTTGTTATGATTGTTGTTATTCTGCTCCTCCCCTCCCCCCCTTTCCCCCTCTCAACCCAACCGGTCAAAGCAGATGGCCGCCCACCTAGAGTCTGGTTCTGTTTGAGGTTTCGACCCGTTAAAGGGGAGTTTTTCCTGCTGCTGCTCACGGGGGGATTGTTGGGTCTCTGTAGATTAAAGAGTTCAGTCTTGACCTGCTCTATGTGAAAAGTGCCCTGAGATGACTTTTGTTGTGATTTGGTGCTATATAAATAAAAACTGATTGATTGACTCGTGTCTTTATTCCATCCTGACAGAAGGTGTTTGTGATGAAAGAGGCTGGTAGCTGTATGGTAATCTACTGTGTTTGTAGTAATCTGGTTGTTTTTAGATCAGTAGTTTTGTATTTTCAGGTGCAACCATGCGGTATAAAAAAAAAATAAATTAGCACAAAAACACAACAGTGCAAAGAATATGAGCTGTAACCTTTAGCATGCCTGCTAACTAGCTTACTACCTACAGTAGAAACGCAAACAGTGTTATTTTCAAAGCCAAGAGTTAGAATATCACTGGATAACTATGTTATTTTGTGTTTTAAGTTGTATTTTTAAATTGGCTCTTTTAGGTTTCCATAAAAATAAAAAGTAAACAGGTGATTCAGGTGATTCATCTTCACACGGCTAAAGTGAAGCGAGTGAGATCGGACAGTGTCGGAGGATCAGAGGAGCATTTTTGACTGTAACAGAATCTGTTTCATCACTTCACTCCAAAGGCCTTGAAGCTGTTTTCATTTATTGATGAGGCGGCTGATCAATACGTCATGTAGCTACAAATGATGACAGCGCTGCATGGAAGTGTTCACTGATTCATAATGGATGTGCTCTGCAGGGGCTTCATTCTCACAGCTGCTTATTAATTGATCAAATATTTAATATATGGAGCCTGATCCCTCAGGTATAACTCTGCTGAAATGTGGAGAGAAAAAAAAAACATTCAAGTTGTAGTTAATTTACATTATCGACACTCAGCATTAACATAATAACACAGCGAGCGTTCAGGAGCTCACCTTACTGAATATGAAATCATTTATATAATCACTTTATACTCCGGATGGTTTAATGTTCTCTTATAGTGATGGTGCCAAATCCAAATACGTTATTCAGCAAAGCACAAATAGTAGATTTTTTAAAAACATTTCTTTTGTACAAATATTTTTGAAATTATTTGTTTTTGAGAAGAAAAAACATGTCAGATACCAGCGTGCAGGTCGGTTACATCTCTATCTCAGTGTCTCTCCTCTGCTCCGCTGTGACGTCTGTCAGCAGGTCTCAGTGAGGGGAGTCACATCCACCTGCTGCATGACGCACATTTCCTTATTTGGACATCAGTCCTGGAGTTGGGGGTGTTCCCCAGAGATAAAGCTGAACTACTGACACACGCGACGTGCTCCCAAAGGACTCTCCATAACCTGTTGTTCCTCTTCTCCTTTCTACAAAGTTAGGTTGTAAAAAATAGGCAATAAATGAAAAGTGCAAAGCAAGAATCACCTCTGAAGTTCTTCTACTTGTTACAGGCTGTGCTGTCTGTGTGTTATGGGTGTATAAATAGGTAGAGGTCTGTCTGCAGAGAGGTGATGAGTAAAGTTTTATCTCAGTAGTCAGCGCAGTCGTCTCTGATCTGAGAGACTCCAGTTTGAGACCCGGTGTGTGGACCAACTTCATAAGGTGGTTTATTCATGAACACTTATTGTAACACTTTTGTTTTCTAAAATTAAAAGTGTAACAAAAGCAAAAACTGTATTTTTACGTCACATGCGCCACTGAAGAAGAATACCCTTTGGAAGCAGACTCAATCATCAAAGGAGAACACATTTAGTTTGGAGACCTGATAATCAAATAACGTCTGAGACAACTCTTTGATCAAACATATGCCAAGTTGGTGTCCTTTCCACCTCCTGACCCCTGCTGATGTGACCTCTCCTGTATTGCCCCTGGAGTTGCCTTGATCTTGTATGTAAATGCCCTCCCTTTCTACCCTTTTGTTTATCATGTGTTAGTCACCCTCCTGACCTCTACTGATCTGACCCCTCCCGACGTGCCCCTGGCAAACCATGATCTTGTATGTAAATGCCCTCACAACCTTGATCCATACTGTAGCTTTTGTTCACCATTTGGTGCTTTGATCTTTACTGTATAAAGTCTCTCCACTTCTTCTGCTCTGGGTCAGTCTACTGTATCAGACCAGCTCTGTGTCAGTATGCTCACCGCATTTCCGGAATGCTATTAAACCACTTCCACCACAGCAAACTTTGAACAAGGACTTGAGTGAAATTTCTTCAACAAATGGTGCCGTGACCCGGATGGCAAGAGACCTTCAACGGAGACTCCTTTCCCAGACCAAAAACACACCAGTGACCAAATCCAAATTTCAGAGGTAAGGTCCTTTTGAAAACCTAATTACTGTTGCTGTGTATTGTTGGAGGTCTGTGGAATTGGAGTCCCGGAGAAGGGTGACGCCATCCTGATTTTAAGTAAGTTTGCTGTGTGGTTGTGTATGGGGGTTAATGAGATGTGTTCTCTGTAAGATGTTTCTGGAGACGTTTAGGAACGCTTGTAGTTTCATAACTGAGGTTACTTGCTTCTTCCTTGCCTTAGAATCTGACTCGCTCTTCTCAAGGTTTTATATCTCCAGTAATATCCAGTTACAGATAAAATGGCCATTATGAACTAGATCCTGACGAGGATAGGACCATGGGTTGGTCCCCAGTGTTTGGGAAACACTGAGAGATAGTCTGTGGAGATGTTTCTGTAGATGTTTAGGAAACGCTTGTAGTTTCATAACCTAGGAATCTTGACTTTGTTGTGAGGTTACTTGCTTCTTCCTTGCCTTAGAATCTGACTCGCTCTTCTTAAGGTTTTATATCTCCAGTAACATCCAGTGACAGATAAATAGATCCTGATGAGGATAAGACCACGGGTTGGTCCACAGTGTTTGGGTAACACTGAGAAATAGTCCAAAAGGGGACTAGTGAGTAGTCCAAAAGGGGACTAGTGAGTAGGCCTACGCAGGTTCCAGTGAAGAAGTAGGGTGATTTGTTCTCCCAGGGATTGACTAGTTCTCCCAATACTCAGAAACAGGTATATTTCATTTGTAAGAATCTGACTCGCTCTCCTTACACAAAAAAATGATTTGTATCTTCTGAGTAGAATGTTGATTTGAAAGATTTGGTAAGTGAATTGTGGGCAAAAGTAGGTGTATATGAAAGTTTTTTTGAAGGGATTTTACAGAAGGAAAATGTAAGTTATTTTAGCAGAAGGTTTGGGAAAGTGTTGACTGGTCCTGTTAAATACATGTATGGTAAATGGTACCAAAAGCTTAAAATTTGTTGCAACATAAAAATAAAAAAAATAAGAAAACGTGATATAAAGAAAATAGAAATTGAAGTACAGAAAATAAATGTTGAAGGAACAACATTTACAACAAATAAGAGAAAATAAATGTTGAAGGAACAACATTTATAACAAATAAGAGAAAAATGTGGTAAAGAAAGAAATTAGCCACAAATGTAAAATCCTATGCAACTAAGAGTCTAGAAAGAAATAACACAACGCAGAGTTTAAACTAGTGCAACTAGTGTAACGACTAGAAAGAAATAACACAACGCAGAGTTAAAACTAATGAAACTAGTGCCACAGCTAGAAAGAAATAATACAACTCAAAGCATAAAACAATGCAGTATACACTTTTAAAAAAAATTGGATAAGTCTTCCGGAAGCACCACAACAAATATGAATGATTAAATCAAAAGATTTAATCTCATATTGCAAAGTTTTTGTTGATGTTTGTCACTTCACGTGTGTCTTTGTCTGTAACTGTTGAGGAACGCGTTTTATGTTTTCTTTTCCTTTTCCAAATCTCATATTGCAAAGTTTTTGTTGATGTTTGTCACTTCACATGTGTCTTTTTCTGTAACTGTTGAGGAACGCATTTTATGTTTTTCCTTTTCCAAATCTTAGAAAATGACTGTTGTAGGAATGATATGGTGATCTGAGACTAAACAAAATTGTTTGTAGATCAAATTATAACAGTTTTTTTCTAAGTATCTCACTACACAGGCGGAGCAGAGAAAATGGCAGAGAATCCCTGAAGGACTTCACAATTCGGACAAAGTTGACCTCCTGGAAAAGAGGCATTGAGAATTCCTTCATTTGGGGTGAGAAATTGCTCATTTGCAGCAACTCAATCCACATCAACCCTGCCTACGGCACCTCCTTTGAATAGACACATGGGAGACCAACAAACCCCACAGCACAACCAATAGAGCTGTCAGGACTTTGACCAAATTGAAACAGAAAAATTGTAACCCAGGCTCCACTAATTACATTGGCAGAAACAAATGAAGAACCCCATTTAATGGTAGACGTAAATGGAAAATCAACCTCATTTTTGGTCGACACAGGAGCTTCTCTTTCAACTCTACAACCAACGAAAACCATTAATTTGAAAGCATCCAAAGAGACAGTCAGAGCTGTGGGGGTTGGAGGCATTCCAATGTGTATACCTATATCTGAGCCTACTATGGTATCTATAGGTCCTTTCACTGAAGGCATGTCAAGTTTCACAACTTCACACTCCTTTCTTCTGTCTGACACCACACCCGTAAATCTACTAGGGAGAGATTTGTTATGCAAACTAAACTGTACCATCTATTGTTCCCCAGATGGTATCTTTTTAGAGACTAATCAACATAACACAACAGCTGTGCTTGCAGCCCTAATAGATCAAAATCAACCCATTTGTGAAGAGAAAGGGAAAATCTATGATAGAATAGTGTCCAGTGTGCCCCCGTCAGTATGGGCTTCTTCTTCTAATGATGTTGGTTTGATTAAGACTGCAGAGCCAGTACAAATATTACTGAAACAAAATGTCTCTCTGCCAAGGATTCCACAGTATCCTCTTTCACAGGAAAAGAGAGAAGGCATTCGTCCTGTCATCCAGTCTTTACTTAACCAAGGAATAATAGTGCCATGCAACAGTCCATGTAATACACCTATACTTCCCGTGAAGAAACCAGGTAAACCAGAATATAGATTCGTACAGGATTTACGAGCTATCAATACAGTAGTACTTCCCCGTTTCCCTTTAGTTCCAAATCCAACTACTGTATTGTCTTCATTACCTGCTAACTCAACTCACTATACGGTACTTGATCTCTGCAGTGCCTTCTTTTCTGTCCCCTTACATACAGACAGCCAGTATTTGTTTGCATTCACCTATGATGGACAACAATATACTTTCACCAGATTACCTCAAGGTTACACTGAGTCACCTACAATATTTTCTCGTGCTTTACACAGTGATCTCAAAGATCTTTCATTTCCAGGAGGTTCAACCCTAATACAATATGTAGACGATTTACTTTTGGCCTCTCCTTCTGCTTCTGCTTGTGAAATTGACACTGTCATCCTTCTCAAGGCTTTAGCTGAAAAGGGTCACAAAACTTCACAAAAGAAAGCTCAGTTGTGTCAAAATGTGGTTCAGTATCTGGGACACACACTATCAGGTTCAACAAGAGTATTAACTGACTCCAGGATAAAAACCATATTACAAGTGCCCAAACCCACTACTATGTCACAAATGAAAACATTTTTAGGCATGACAGGATATTGCAGACAATGGGTAATTGATTATGCATCACTTGCAGCTCCACTCCAAGATATGTCCAAACCCTCAACATGTTCCCAGCCACTCACCTGGTCACCACAAGCCGAGGAATCTTTTAATAAGCTAAAACAGGAACTGTTGTCAGCTCCTGCACTAGGACTGCCTGACTATAATCAATCCTTTAACCTATTTGTGCATGAGAAATGTGGATTTGCACAATCTGTTCTCACTCAGCGCCATAATTCTGCTTACAGACCTGTTGCTTATTTTTCCTCCAAATTAGACCCAGTAGAGAGAGGACGTCCACCCTGTCTAAAAAAAAACTGTAGCTGCAGCTGCACTTACAATTAACAATTCTGCTAATATTGTTCTAGGTTTGCCACTCACAGTCATGGTCCCGCATGATGCACTCACCCTTATCACCAGAGAGGCACACAGACGCATGACAGGGACCAGAGAGGCAAAATATGTACTAACACTCACTGCTCTACACATTACACTCAAAACATGTATCATCCTTAATCCTGCTACACTTCTGCCTACAGAAGAGGATGATGATCCTCATAACTGCATGGATGTCATCTCATGTCCATCTAAAGCTCGTCCTGACCTTTCAAAACCTCCTATCTCTAACTCTGATCTTGGTTTTCTATACTGATGGCTCTGCTTATAGAGAAAATGGAGTGCCATACGCAGGGTATGCAATTTGTCAATTAATATTAATAATAATTAATAATTTTTCAATTATTGAAAGCGTCGCCCTGCCACCCTCAAGCTCCGCCCAAGTAGCTGAGTTGCATGCACTGATGAGAGCCTGCTACCTGGCCAAAGGTAAAACTGTTACCATTTACACCGACTCCAGGTATGCTTTTGGATGTTTATATGACTTTGGCATGTTATGGGCAAACCGAGGATTCATTACATCCTCGGGGACACCCGTTAAACATGGCAAATTAATCGGTGAACTGTTGGATGCATGTCAACTACCTTCATCTATTGCAGTTGTTAAGTGTGAAGCCCACACCAAATCCAACGATCCTGTTTCAAACGGCAATGCTTTGGCTGACCATGCGGCCAAAACAGCTGCCAAAATTGGTAACCCTGTCCATGTTAAGCTCTGTCCTTCCATACCTGCTAACGACCTTGCTTCTCTTAATGATGTAGCCCTCTTACAGGAGACTGCTGATGTGGAGGAGCATAGGTTGTGGTTTTCCCATGGATGTAAATATGTAAATAACTTGTGGGTCCACAACGCATTGTGGTACCTACGCCCCTGTACCCATGACTTGCACGCATGTCACATGGCTTATCGCATGTAAGTAAAGGAGGAATGTGTCTGACAGTGTTGAAAGACTGGTATGCTCCAGGATTTACATCGTATGCCCAAAAGTACTGTGAGAAATGTTTGATTTGTCAACAGCACAACCCTGGGAAAACAGTACAGACAACAATGTCGACACATCCTCCCCCTCAGGGACCTTTTGAAGCTCTACAGCTAGATTTTATTCATATGTCGAAATGTGATGGATATGATAATGTTCTTGTATGTATAGATATGTTTTCAAACTGGCCTGAAGCCTGGCCTTGCAAAAAGGCTGACTCTGCTTCTGTAGTGAAATGCTTGCTGAAAGACATTGTTCCAAGATTCGGCATCCCACAGAGCATCAACTCAGACAGAGGAACTCATTTCACTGGACAAATAATGACTGAACTCTGTAACTCACTGGGAATTAAACAAAGACTACATTATCCATACCATCCTCAGTCTGCAGGGCTAGTTGAACGACAAAATGGTGTTCTAAAGAACAAACTAGCCAAACTGTGTGCTGAAACAGGTCTAAAATGGACATCACTATTGGCCCTCATGTCAATGAGGACCACACCCATCAGGAAACACAAACTTACACCTCATGAGATTATTACGGGTAGACCAATGACTGTATCAAGTAATTCAATACTATGCATGAAGAAAATGGATCTTCATGCTACGGATGAATCAATGATATCATTCTGCTCTGCCCTAACCTCTGCTGTTCAGTCAATCCACAGACAAGTAAAAGCTGTCCAGTCTCCTCCTAGTGACCAGCCGTGCCATAACATCCAACCAGGGGACTGGGTCTGCATCAGAGAGTTCCGACGCAAGAACGCCCTGAAACCCCGCTGGTCCAAACCACAACACGTCCTGCTTACCACCAACACAGCAATCAAGTGTGAAGGTCGCCCCACGTGGGTCCACGCATCCCACTAGGGGTGGCTGCAGCTCTGGGAAGAAACTCCTCCCCCGAAGGACAACGCAGGGCTGACAGCCCCAGAAGAAGAGGTACAGCACCCGCAGCCGCCGGAGGAGAAGAGGAGCACCGCAGGGCCCAGAGCCCCAGAAGAAGAGGCACACCGCCCGCAGCCGCCGGACGAGAAGAGGAGCACCGCAGGGCCCAGAGCCCCAGAAGAAGAGGTACAGCGCCCGCAACCGCCGGAGAACAAGAGGAACACCGCAGGACCTAGAGCCCCAGAACAACATGTACAACACCCACCGACAGTCATAACAGACACCAGAGACCCAGGAAAAGATACACGACAAACCCCAACACACTCACAGCCATCAAAGGAACAGATCAGACGATCCTACAAACATCACAAACGAGACCTTTCGAGACAACAAGAGGGGAACACACCCATAACAGTGCTCCCATTCCAAGTTACGGAGCCATGGTAGCTTTGGATCAAATAAGAGACCCTTTTCATGCGGTTGAAGATCTTGCAAACACTACCGCAAAAGGCATGTCCATGTTCTCACAAGAAATGACTGCTGTGAGAAGAATGACTTTACAAAATCATGCTGCTCTGGATTATTTACTGGCTTCTCAAGGAGGAACCTGTGCAGTAATTGGAGCTGAATGTTGTATTTTCATACCTGATCACAATGCCACCATACAAGAAATAACTAACCATTTGAATAATATTGCCAAAACATTACATAACCCTGTCACCACTGGTCTGTTTGATTGGTTTAAACAGAAATTAGGAGCATTAGGTTATGTAATCTTTGAAATTGTCTTGCTTGGATTTGGAGTCTTGACTGTTGTAAGCCGTTTGATCACCTGTCTTAAATCCATTTGTAACTCATGTATCACTCAGACAACCACTAAGATCATGTACACCACTGCAACTCCACCTATCCTACCAATAGAGTTGGAAAATTCAGACTTTTTTGTTTAAAATTGAAGTAGATTTAGACTAAATAGACTGTAGCCACATTAAAAAAAAAAAAAAAAAAAAAAGTGTGGATTGAAGAAGAATACCCTTTGGAAGCAGACTCAATCATCAAAGGAGAACACATTTAGTTTGGAGACCTGATAATCAAATAACGTCTGAGACAACTCTTTGATCAAACATATGCCAAGTTGGTGTCCTTTCCACCTCCTGACCCCTGCTGATGTGACCTCTCCTGTATTGCCCCTGGAGTTGCCTTGATCTTGTATGTAAATGCCCTCCCTTTCTACCCTTTTGTTTATCATGTGTTAGTCACCCTCCTGACCTCTACTGATCTGACCCCTCCCGACGTGCCCCTGGCAAACCATGATCTTGTATGTAAATGCCCTCACAACCTTGATCCATACTGTAGCTTTTGTTCACCATTTGGTGCTTTGATCTTTACTGTATAAAGTCTCTCCACTTCTTCTGCTCTGGGTCAGTCTACTGTATCAGACCAGCTCTGTGTCAGTATGCTCACCGCATTTCCGGAATGCTATTAAACCACTTCCACCACAGCAAACTTTGAACAAGGACTTGAGTGAAATTTCTTCAACACCACTAACGGCGAGCAGAAGCTAGGTCACAATGTTGAGAAAACTTATTTTACAATCTGCAGATTAAATCAGTTCACTTGTAATTTCTGGGTCACTTTAAGTGAATTCGGTAACCATGGTGACACGTTTTGTTTACAACTTTAGTGATGAAGTGTTTTGAAGCTCTTCTCCATAGCAACAGCAGCAAAGGCTCATGGGTATTGTAGTATTCTCACAGATGGAAACAAACACTGTGCCAAACGTAAAGTCTGAACTACTTGAAAAACTGTTTCATGCCGAGCGAAGTGAAACCTTAATTAAACTGACGTCACTGTCTGTTATGTTGTTGTCATTGTCACTACTTCATTGCATTGTGGGATATTTGTGCCAGTGTAGTGTAGCTTGCATACTTAATATTTAATAGTATGGACTTCACGCACTAAGGTCTCAGATATAATGAAAAAATCTCACCTACTGTTTTAGCGACTAAATAGCTGAAGTGTAAATAACGTAAACTGGTGTCAGAATATAAACCTGTAGGATCATTACATTATCAAACTCAGTCAATAACATCGAGGAGATCAATTAAAGAAATATTTGAAATGAGAATACAGGATGAAACAAAAACCCTGTAAACTGTATTTATTATATATATATAACTGCATTATAACTGCATTATATACAGACTGAGGCTAAAGCTAACAGTCCCAGTAAGAAGTCAGCATACTCACCAGCTGTTGATGAGTTATTCTGGTGGTTTCAGTATGATGAGGAAGAATACCATGTTTGTCTGATGAACTTATGTTTATTTTCAATGTTTCACTTTTAACATGATAGAAGACTTTTAATATGTGGACTAACGTAACGCTATCTCAGCTAACAAGTCTAAAGTTGCTGTAAACGTCCCCGAATCCAGACAAATTCGCTAACGTTAGCTTAAATTGTGACGTAGCTTCATCATCTCCATCACAGTGGACTATCCAGCGCTGAGCGAAGCTTTTCCTAATGTAACCTGTAACCCCACAGAACTAATGCAGTTAGCTAACGATATGCTAACTTGAGGCTGGACTTGGAAGTTCTGGGTTACTGCTTATAGGTAGTAAACCCGTTAGCCAGACATGCTAACTGTAGGAGTTTATATTAGATCGCACTTTTACTCTTGCTGAAAAAAGACAGAAGGGTTAAGTGATATGTTTTCTCATAATTACAAGATATTTTATGTATTTCGTCATGAGATACAAAGTCAAAATTACAGGTAAACTTTTTTTTTCCCTTTGTTTAATTAATTGCACTTTTGTAACAAATAGACAGCCAATATCAATAGATCATAGACTCAATTTATCAACTCTGTTTCCTAGAAATTACATTCATATACGTCTAAACTGAAACAAGCTGCTGAATCACGTTTTCTCTCAACATGATGATTAAATGATAATTAATGTATTTAAGTTTCAAAAATGTTGATGCTGGATGTGGACGTTCTAATGTGAGTGAAATGTTCACAGACAACGTGCCTGGTTGTTAGTTTTCCATATCTACTAGTGGAAACTACAGCAATATAAAACATAATGTTATTGGGAAAACAGTTTAGTTGTATGTGAAAGTAATTTCTAAGAGACAGAGTTGCAGTTTATTCAGCAGCTGAGTTCATTAACACAACTGGAGCTCACGTGCAGCACAAAGGTGAATTTCCTCAGTTTCCTGCAGAAGAAGAAGACAACGTTGAAATAATTTACAGATCAGACAGTCGACTCTCGTCTCTGCTTTAATTCACTTGTTAGTTTCAAGGTGGTACTCATCACATATAAAACCTTACTGGGTACAAGCCGATAAGTATCAAATCCTGATTATGCAAAATATAAAATGTATTTGAATATTATTACAGATGCATTAATGTGTAAGTAGCATTTTAATGTTGTCAAGGTGAAGCTGGTTTTAATATTTAATCTACAACAGTGCAGCATATTTTACAAACTGGTCATACAGGATAAACAAGTGGAGAACAGGTAGCAGCATCTACACAGGTGTACGAGTGCTGCAGGTACTTCTGAGTCCCTGGACACCAGTTAGAGAAGTTCAGGTTAGACGCTCAAACCGAACATCTGTGTTTCCCATCACATCTGGAGAGAGAGAGAGAGAGAGAGACAGAGACAGAGAGGGAGGGAGAGAGAGAGAGAGAGAGAGAGGGAGAGAGTGAGAGAGACTTTAGATTTTTAAACTCAACATTTATTAACCACTATGTACACTGTAAAAAAAAACGTAATACACTACATTAACACATACATAATATAATTACATATCAGGTATCAAAGTTACATCAGCACATGTCCAAAACTCAACTGTTCATCTATTACAGAGCAGAGCACCCCCCCATAACCCCAAATCAGCTGGAAAGTCTCCAGGTCATGAGCAGCTCTGTAAAAACTGAACTCTACCAGCAGTCTGGACTTCACCATTCTGACAAAAACAGGAACCACATCAACATTCAACTCTTCCTCCACCTTCCTCCTGCGGCTCACATACACCGCCATCTTTGCCTGTCCCAAAACAAAGTTCAATATCTGACACTTGTTCTTCTGTTGGTGTATTTAAAACCACAAATAAAAACCTGCTTCATAAAAATTTCTCCATATCTGCTAAAAATGGTTTCCAACAACACAAACAGAGCCGTCAGATGAGAGCACTCTGAGAAACAGTGAAACACCGTCTCTCTTTGGCTGCAGAAGGGGCATTTCTCCTCCACAGCAGCATTAATAACAGAGATAAAAGAGTTCACTGCTACAATGCCATGTAGGATCCTCCACTGCAGGTCCGCATGTTTCTTTGTTAAAGGAGGTTTATACAAAGACCTCCATGCTGGTTTGACGTCAGGGTCTAAGTCCAGATAAGTCCTCCACGGGGTGTCACTGCGTCCATTCAGTTTGTTCTGGTTCAAGGTTTTAACCATCAACTTATACAGCGTCTTTCCTGAGGCGTCCTCCAAAGAAGCTCCCACAGGGTCGACAGGCTCAAGTAAAGGACCAGAACAGTTTTTGAAATCCGGAAACAGTCCAATGGTGGGATAGGGGTCCATACAGTTTGGCAGCAGTGCGCCATCACAAAAGTCAGTTAACAGAAGGCATTGGTGTCCTGTCAGCTTCTGTTTCCAATGTTTCAGTAACTGGTTTATGACTCGCGTAGATCTCACTCCCAGCCGAGCAGCCAGTCCAACAGGATCATCCAACCGAGGTCCCGCCAGCTCCACCACCTGCCCCAAAGTAGAAACTCCTGCAGTGTGAAGGAGTCTGGATAGAGTAGGTCCCCCCCAGCTGGGACAATCCAAAAGTCCTCCAAACAGTACAGGTTCCTGTAGGAGCCAGTACAGAGAGTCATCCCGCTCCTGCCTCTGCTTCCTCAGCAAAGTCCACACTGAGAAGACACTTCTATAAAAGGCTGGCAGGGATGAAGCGTCCAACCTCTTGGAGTCCATTAGAAACAAAGACAAACCCAGTCCCAGACCACCAAACCGCTGTAGGATGCAGCAGGATAAAGTCCTCCACACCAGGTCTGTGGGCCCAGTGAGCAGTCTCTGAATGAACTGAAGGCGGAAGGCAGCGCCCCTGCTGGCCAGATGGACCAGACCTTGTCCACCCTCCTCCTTAGGAAGAAACAGCACGCTCTGAGGTACCCAGTGCAACCTTTCCCAAAAAAAATCAACCAAAACCCTTTGGATCTGTGATAAAAGACAAGCTGGAGGATCAACGCAGGCCAACCGGTGCCACAGAGCAGAAGAAACCAGATTGTTAATCACGAGAACACGACCTTTGTAGGACATTTTAGGTAGAAGCCATTTCCATTTCATGAGCCGACCTTTGACCTTTTCTAAGACATTGTCCCAGTTTTTCTGTAAGAACATTTCATTGCCCAGAAAAACTCCCAGGTATTTTAGCCCTCCTTTTTTCCAGACCAGACCTCCAGGTAACCTGAGTTGATCCACCAGCCGATCCCCCACCATGACAGCCTCACTCTTCCCCCAGTTTACTTTAGCAGAGGATATGCAACCAAACAGATTAACAGTGTTCACTAGCACATCAATATCTCTCTGTGTGTTAACCAGGACAATGACATCATCAGCGTACGCCGACAGTTTAAAAGAGGCATCACAGTCAGGAAAACAAACACCAGTCAGATCATTCCTCAGTTTGTGGAGTAGAGGCTCGATGGCCAGAGAGTAGAGCATGCCGGACAGAGAGCAGCCCTGCCTGACCCCCCTCTGGACACTGAAAGGAGCACTCAGACCTCTGTTGATTTTCAGAACACTCGCAATGTCACTATACAGAACCTGGATCTTGGCTATGAAACCAGGGTTGAACCCGAAAGCAGCTAAAGTTTGCCATAGATACTGGTGTTCAACCCGGTCAAAAGCCTTTTCCTGGTCTGTTGAAATCAGACCAGTGTCTACAGCCAATGAGCTGGAGACCTCCAAAACATCCCGAATTAAAGTGACATTGTCACTTATCAGCCTGCCGGGCACGCAGTATGTCTGATCAGTGTGGATGACAGAAGCCATCACCTCTCTGAGTCTGCTGGCCAGGACCTTGGACAGTATCTTGTAGTCCGTGCAGAGCAGAGAAACAGGTCTCCAGTTCTTCAGCTCCTGCAGGTCTCCCTTCTTGGGCAGCAAAGTGATGACCGCCCTCCTGCAGCTCAGAGGCAGCCGTCCCCTCTCCAGGCTGTTTGTGACAACCTCCAACAGGTCTTCACCCAACACGGACCAGAAGGATTTATAGAAGTCAACAGGAAGACCGTCTATACCTGGAGCTCTTCCACTCTGTAAGCTCATCAGAGCAGTATACAGTTCATTAATGGATACCGGAGCCTCCAGCTTTGCATTGGCTCCAGCATCCACCTGAGGAAGACCAGTGAAGAAGCTGCTGCACGCATCTGGATTGTCTGTTAGTTCACTCTTATACAGATCTTTATAAAAACTGACTGCAAATTTCCTAATCTCAGAAGAATCTGAGATTGCAGAGCCGCTGCTGGATCGCAGAGAGTGAACAATCTTTCTCTGTCCATTTTTCCTCTCCAGACCAAAGACCAAAGTGAGAGGGGGCGTCCATCTGCGTGATGTCGAGGAACCGTGACCTGACCAGAGCTCCCTGTGCTGCGATGCCCAGCAGGTTGGCCAAAGCCAACTTTTTAGACTTGAGGG
Source organism: Thunnus thynnus (assembly GCF_963924715.1). Taxonomy (NCBI): domain Eukaryota; kingdom Metazoa; phylum Chordata; class Actinopteri; order Scombriformes; family Scombridae; genus Thunnus; species Thunnus thynnus. The sequence continues at coordinate 6,322,745 of NC_089531.1, forward strand.
AATCTAAAAGCCCTCGATCTCCTGTAGAACCTGCTAAACTCTGCAGTTCTACCACCTGAGTCTCCAGGTCCCTCATAGATCTGGTTATGTCTCTAGTGACATTACGAGTGAACTGCTGACACAGCTGTTTAATCTATGATTTCCCAAAATCCCACCACTGTTGAACACAGGCAAAGTCAGACTTACATTTTCTGTGGGTAAACCAAAAACATTCAAAAGCTGCTCTAAAAGCCTTGTCATGAAGCAGGGCAGTGTTAAAATGCCAGTAAGCACTCTGTAAACACACATTTTTTATAAAAACACAGCAAAAAAACAGACAGTGATCAGAGAAGCCCACTGGGTTAATGTGACAACTTTTAAAAAGGTTCATGTGATGTTTAAAAGAATACAGACGATCCAGCCTGGCCAGAGATAACACATTGTCTTTAGAGTGACTCCAGGTGTACTGCCTGTGACTTTTATAAAACATCCTCCACACATCTGACAACTCATGAGCTTCAGTCAACTGTCTGAACCTGCGTGATGAAGCAGGATGAGGCTCTTGGTGGTTTCTATCCAGTTTTGGATTTTCAGTACAGTTAAAATCACCTCCTAAAAACAAATACTCATCACTGCTGCAGTTCCTGATAGTGTCACATAAAACATCTAGTACCGCTAGTCTATCCACCCCCTTGGTTGGTGCATAAACATTGACGAAAACTACAGTAATATTTTCAAATTGAGCTTTGACCTTCAATAAACAGCCTTTAATAATTTCCTCAACTTCACAAGAAAAAGGCAAGAAGCTCCTGGAAAGGACAATCCCACTCCTCCACTACAGCTGGACTTATGGCTCAGAATGACTTCCCCGTTACATCCTCTCCTCCAGTCACTTTCATTATCTGCACTACTGTGTGTTTCCTGAAGCAGCATTACATCTATGTTCTTCAGCTCCATCAGCTTAAAGAACGCAGCTCTTTTACTATCTTCCCTGGCTCCATTCAAGTTTAAAGTGCCTATTTTGAATTCACACATGGAGAGAGAGAAGCTTAAAAGAAATATAACAGTAGGAAAACATAACAGGAAGAGAGAAAAACACAAGAAACTTCGTCTAAACATCATCATCAGCAGTGATTTGTGCTTTTACTTTAAGCAGCAGTTTCTTCAGACGATAAATTTCCTGATCTGTCAGAACATCATCTCCTAAGTTTCCTGATCTTTCTGTCAGAGGCTTCGCTGACTCTACAAACAGCTTCAGGTCTGCAAAGTGATCCTCTACTTTCACAAGCCTGGATCCCTTCGTTCCCTGCAGAAAACCCTTTATACCAGCAGGAGAGTAGCGGCTCTGCTGGTCTTCCTGGGTCAGTGACAAATCACTTTCTGACTCTGCTAAAGATTTTCCAGTTTTTGTCCCTTTAGTGACTTTGATGGCTTTTGCACTACTCTGGACAGGCTCTGAACTTTTCCTCTTTTGTGACAGTTTTAACAAGTCATCATCAGACATGTCTTCGTCTTCAATGAGGTCCTCACACACTGACAGGTTACCATTTACTTTTTCATTCTCTTTGTTATCAGTTTCAATGGTTGTGTTTTCTGAACTGCTCTGATGCTCATCCTTTCCCTGTCGCTGATCACTGCTCTCAACTGGCTCCTCACCGGCAGAAGATGCAGGGGAGTCACCGCTTGCAGGAGGCCCACCGAGGCCCAGGTCCCCGGCAGGGGCCGGAGCCGGCACCCGGTCCGGAGGCCGCGGCTCCCCGGCAGGGGCCGGAGCCGGCACCCGGTCCGGAGGCCGCAGCTCCCTGGCAGGCACCGGAGATGGCTCCCCGGCAGCAGCCCGCCGCTGCTCCCCCATTCTCTCCGGGCA
>NC_089531.1:6329590-6334590 GCF_963924715.1 Thunnus thynnus
ATGTTTCATCAGGCAGTCACAAGTTCATTTTGTATTTCGTGTTTTTTCTGTATCGGTGAGCTCAGACTGAACATATTTGGGTTGGAGGTCAGTGTGTCAGATCAGGTGATTGGCCGACCAGGACCAGCTGACCGTGTTCGTCCTGTCGGGTCGTTTTCAGGCTGAGTTTTTGAGTCTGGTCCTGGTGTCGGCAGATGATCCAAACAAGACATTTGTTTACAGGCAGTTCAGTGTGAAAAGGTGTTGTCAGGTTTCGTACCGCAGTCGAGCTGCTGTGTGAATTTCTCCGAGTCGCAGATCAACGTGATCTCTGAAAAACACAGCAGACACCAAGCTGAGAGTCAAACAGTTCTGCTCATCACAACAATAAGGATTTTCTTCTCTTTTCTCTTCTGCTGATGTTTAGAGTGTGATCTGTGTCCACACAGTCATTTAAAGTCTGTGTGAAGCTTCTATTCAGCTTCAGCAGTCTGAGTTAGTCATATCAAGTGGATATCTGACACATTTACAGTCTCTTTAGCATCAAATTCCCTCTTTGTGTTTCCTCGGACAGTGTTTCCCTGTTGAGCAGGTGGAAGTATAGTAACAAAAAGAGGAACTTTGGCACTAAAAAGACTGTAACGTTGAAAGATATCTACTTGATTTGACTCATTTGGACGCTGAAGCTTCATATTAGCTTCAGATCAACTTTTGTGGATTTTGTCCTCCATCACTTCCATTGTGAGGTCATTATGAAGGGATCTTCTAATAGTCAGTATGAACAGGAGGAATGATTACAGCAAGAAACACAGCTTAAATGTTCATTTGATGACTGACTGTTGGTTTAAGACACACTTGAAAACTGAAATCTGCCTTTTAAGGGAGATTTTCTTTGTACACAAATTGAATCTTTCCGGTACAAAAGGGTTAAAGCAGAAGCTTGATGCCACTCTCCTGTCTTTCCAGTAAATACAAAGCCACAGCCAGCAGCCTGTTAGCTTAGCTTAGCATAAAGACGCAGCCATGGATGTACAAAGAGAGCTGGATACAGCGAGGCAGAGATGCGTTGCTGTTCAGCCTTCTGAAATGTGATCAGACCGAATGGATCAACCTCTGATACTGAAACGAGTTGTTTTGGGTTGTGACGTTCAAAAAATGATCCGCTGATTTACAATGTGAGTCTTTTTGGGCTCGATAGCATCATGTGACGTCGTCATTACGTGGTTTGGCCGCTAAGTCGAATTAGCTTCAAAGCCGGCGCCGTTCATGTATCCAGTTCTGTTTATACATAGATGGTCCCAGCTGGTTGCCTGGCAACCTCAGTGTGACACCAGACTCCAGGAAGTTACTGCTCCCAGCCAAGAAAGTGTTAATGAAGTTAAGTGTTGACTGAGTGTGATATCAACCTTCTCATCTAACTCTACACAAGAAAGACAGTTAGACGATTTAATGTCTAAATGTTGCTTTAAGAGAAACTAAAACAGGTGTTGTGGATAAATACAGTAAAAATGTTGCTGTTCAGTGACTTCGAATGAACCAACGAGGAGAGTAAGTCTTGTTTAAACCTGAATGACTTTAATAGTAATAACATGAGATCAGTGTGAAATGGTTTTTCAGCGTTGAACCATCTGAGGCAGATTTCCTGTCAGCTGACATGTTGACAGTTTTAAAGCAAACAGGCTTTAAAGTGAGAATATTTATCTACCTTGTGTGGTCAGCAGACTGCAGCAGAACACTGTCAACACTGAAACACAGAAACATCATCAGAGTCACTGCAGGAAACAGGAAACACAGCGTGATTTACATCTACATGAAGCACAGCGAGGAAACTAACAGAAAAATACACGAGTCTGACGCTGCAGAGAGGAAGGAAGGAAAGAAGGAAGGAAAGAAGGAAAGAAGGACAAGAAGGAAGGAAAGAAGGAAGGAAAGAAGGAAAGAAGGAAGCATTTAAGGACAAGAAGGAGGAGGCAGACGTCCTAACCCAAAGGAGGAAGTGATGGAGTGAATAAGGACGTAGTGAAGAATAAGTTTGACACGTGCAGACGTCAGTGTTTCACCAGCAGACTGGTTTTAATAACTATACTGATTATAAATGTAAATTGAAAATGGATTCCCAGCCAAGTCAATCATTTAATCCTATTAATAGTGGAGTCATTATTCCTCACACAACTTTATTTAACATGATTCAACTTCACCCGACCCTGCTGGAGGGAAACGTTTTACTGCCAGAATATATTTTATTCTTTAAATGTTGAGATTAAAGCTGCTGTAATTAATGCATCAGTTAAAGCATCTATAATTATGTTTCTGAGCTGTCAGTGTGTAATGTAAATAAATAAATAAACACAACTTGTGTTTACACTTTCATATTACATTAATAAACATTTATATCTGCTTACAGCTACGTTATAATGTGTTATAAACCAGGTATTAACTGTTTATAACTGTATATAAGTAAAAACATCTGTCACTGTAACATGATCTGATCTCTAAAGAAAAATCACCTTGATAATTAAAACATAAAATGTTGTTAAAATTATTACTTTTCCACAACAAGTTTAGTTTTAGATTTTATAGAAATGAAGGAAAACCGATCGCTGCCTGACAGGAAGCAGGAATGTTGAATAAAACTTTTTTTTCTTCTAAGAATAAGGTCTTTATATTTATTTCCTATTTTTTTTACAGTGTAGATTCTCTTGACAGTCAGAAAATGTGAACTTTTCCTTTAATGTGCTAATCTGCTGTCATCTGCTGAGAGAACGGGGCACCAGTGGTGGACCTGCCAGTTCTGGTGTTCTCTGGTGAATGCCAATCAAGCCGCACGGTTCTGGGCTGTGAGCACAGGTCCCACTAGAGGGGGGGCCCTCTAGTGGGCCCTCATGCCGTCTGTTTCTGACGGTTTGGCCAGAAACATGAACACCAGCAGCCTGCTGGAGGTCATTTTGTTGGACTCTAGAGTGCTCCTCCTGCTCCTCCTCACATAAAGGAGCAGATACTGGTCTACGACCCTGTCCAGCTCTCCTCGTGTAACAGCCGGTCTCCTGGTATCTCCTCCTGAGACTGTGCTGGGAGATTACTCAAAGATGCTTTGCATAAGTTAAAAGGATCATTAAAAACAATTTAATAAATAAATATAAAATAATATTTAAAATAATAATTAATCAGTTCTAAAAAGGTGAGTTTTAACTGTATTAGCAAATTTTAGCATGCTAACATGCTAAACCAACACAGTAAACATGCTAAACTTTAACATGCTAGCATTATCGCTGTGAGCATGTTAGCATGCTGATGTTAGTATTTAGCTCAAGTACAACCTCACAGAGCTGCTAGCATGTTAGCTGTGGACTGTTTAGAGCGTGAGTCCTTTCAGCAAATACCCGAACACAACAGGAAGTTGAAGGTTTTCCTGTTCACTTCAATACAGCCAGAGTTGATCTCAGCAGCATCTAGTGGACGTTAAGAGGAACTGCAGCTGACACGTTCACTGTCACCTCGTTTATTTGGACGCTGTGTTTCTTTTCTTAACGCCCCCCCCTGACGCTGACTCTGGCTGCTTTTAAAAGTCTGCATTTTTATTTATTTATTCTTCCTAATCTGGACAGTCATGATAAATAAATAATAAATAGGAAGAGGAGGAGGAGGAAGAGGAGGAGGAGGAGGAGGAGGAGGACGAGGAGGAGGAGGAGGAAGAGGAGGAGGAGGAGGAAGAGTAGGAGGAAGAGAAGGGAGGAGGAGAGGAAGAGGAGGAGGAGGAGGAAGAGTAGGAGGAAGAGGAGGGAGGAGGAGAAGGAGAGGAAGAGAGGAAGAGGAGGAGGAGAGGAGAGGAAGAGGAGGAAAAGCAGGAGGAGGAGGAGGAGGAGGAAGAGGAAGAGGAGGAGGAGGAGGAGGAAGAGTAGGAGGAAGAGGAGGGAGGAGGAGAAGGAGAGGAAGAGAGGAAGAGGAGGAGGAGGAGGAAGAGTAGGAGGAAGAGGAGGGAGGAGGAGAAGGAGAGGAAGAGAGGAAGAGGAGGAGGAGAGGAGAGGAAGAGGAGGAAAAGCAGGAGGAGGAGGAGGAGGAGGAAGAGGAGGAGGAGGACGAGGAGGAGGAGGAGGAAGAGTAGGAGGAAGAGGAGGGAGGAGGAGAAGGAGAGGAAGAGAGGAAGAGGAGGAGGAGGAGGAGGAAGAGTAGGAGGAAGAGGAGGGAGGAGGAGAAGGAGAGGAAGAGAGGAAGAGGAGGAGGAGGAGGAGAGGAGAGGAAGAGGAGGAAAAGCAGGAGGAGGAGGAGGAGGAGGAAGAGGAGGAGGAGGAGTAGGAGGAAGAGGAAGAGTAGGAGGAAGAGTAGGAGGAAGAGGAGAGGAGAGGAAGAGGAGGAAGAGCAGGAGGAGGAAGAGGAGGAGGAGGAGGAGAAGAAGAGGAGAGGAAGTGGAGGAAGAGCAGGAGGAGGAGGAAGAGGAGGAGAGGAAGAGGAGGAGAGGAGGAGAGGAAGAGGAGAGGAAGTGGAGGAAGAGCAGGAGGAGGAGGAAGAGGAGGAGAGGAAGAGGAGGAGAGGAGGAAGAGGATGTTGTAGTGAAAAGTCAACAAAAACAAGCTTCCATGTTGTTTTGGTTTGTTAAATGTTTAACGAGGAACGTTTTCCTTTCATTTCTGTAAGGTTTCACAATAAAAGCCTCCTATCATCTGAGGGCTTTTAATGTGAAAAGCTTTCCAGCATCCGAGGGCTTTTAATGTGAAAAGCCCTCCAGCATCTGAGGGCTTTTAATGTGAAAAGCCCTCCAGCATCTGAGGGCTTTTAATGTGAAAAGCTCTCCAGCATCTGAGGGCTTTTAATGTGAAACATCAGTTATTATTAATGTTAATGTTATAGTTTGAATTTGAGCGTTCAGACCAGACAGAAACATGAATCATCGTCTTCATGAATCTGTTTCTAAATGTTCCTCGTTGTTTAAAGTTTCTGAGGTTTTTACACTTATTTTCTTGTTTTTCTTCTTCCTGACAGATATTTGACTAAATTATTCATATTTTCCTTTTGGTGTTTTTACT
>NC_089531.1:6339590-6384590 GCF_963924715.1 Thunnus thynnus
TGGATTTTTTGCCGATATCCGATATGTCGATATGTCGATATTTCCAACTCATTGTGGCCGATACCGATATATGAACATATTATTTTCCAGCTGGCTGAGGAGACTATTATGCATGCAGCATAGATTGTACTAAATATGATCAAGAAAGACAATATATGAAGGAAGAACTCAGGAAGACTGGAGTTCAGGAGCTCAGCATTAAACCTTTAATGAACCTGCCAAGTGGGAGCAGCAGTAGAGTTTTAATTGAGTTTATTAGACAGACAGGATTAATGTGTAGGATTTAATCTCTGGTCCACACTCCGGACCAGAAGGTGGCGGTAATGCACCTAATACGCTGGTTGACAACCGCTGTTATAAACCAAAAAGATTTTTTTTTCCAAACAGAGTGGTACATCCTGTCAGCCGAGGTGTTTCCTATCTGTGCAGCTCCTCCACAGACTGTTTCACCCTGACGGTCCCGGTGTTTCCTCCGCAGGCTGCACTTCACTCAGCCGCCCAAATATTCAAGAAAAGTACTTTTAAAATCCCGTCAGTTTTCTGTGATCTGCAGTTTTTACACACGTCTGAGTTGGAAAGTTAAAAAGATTTGCTGAAGATGAATGAAAACATATTTCAGTGAGACGCTGACGTTCAGTCAGCAGGTTAAACTCATAAACACTTCTTCTTCTTCCTCTTCTTCTTCTTCTGCTTCTTCTTCTTCTGCTTCTTCTTCTGCTTCTTCTTCTTCTGCCTCTTCTTCTGCTTCTTCTGCTTCTTCTTCTTCTTCTTCTGCTTCTTCTTCTTCTTCTGCTTCTTCTTCTTCTGCTTCTTCTTCTTCTGCTTCTTCTTCTGTTCCCAGATGTTCTCCAGAGTGTGTAAATGTGTTGTAGTGTGTTTTGTAGAAACGCCGTCATATCGCTGACAGAACAGATGGTGGCAGCAGCGCAGCGTTTCATTGGAAGAGGAAGAAGAAGAAACAACAACAACAACAACAACAATGGCGGACGGCTTCATGCGAGTGTTGTTCTCTTGTTTCAAGATTAAAGTTACGTTTAGTTCAAGAATATTATAAAAGCTTAGCTAACATTTATTAAAGCTATACAGATACGACAATAAAACAATAAAAAACAACTATTGATAAAGATTAAAGGTGTAAACGTGGCTGTAAAGCTTGTTCAGAGTTTAATGTTGTTTTCTTCCACCAATAAACTAAAAATAAACTAAATGTCAGGAAACAGAAACAGTCGTTTCTTTTACGCTGGTTTTCTGCCCAGTAAGAGGAGAATGACCTGTTCTGGTGTTTTAATGTGGACGCAGCTCATTTCCATCCTGTTTCTTATGTTGCTTATTTTTCACATTAAAAAAACTTTAAAAAGTAGAAAAAATGCAAAAAAAGAGCAGCTGAGTGAAGAAATGAATCATGTGACTGAAAACATCAGATGTGTGTGGAGCGATGATGATGAGGAGGCTGTAACCTTCCTCACATCAACACATGAAACTAACAGAAACGTCATATTTCCATCATGTTTTCCATCGTTTGAACTTTGACTGTTGCTCTTTTAATGACGTCATCTGGTTGTTTCTTCTTCTTCTGCAACGGTTTTAACGGCAGCGACTGTTTATCTGCTGATATTCACGTCAGCAGCAGCGTCGATGGAAACAAACATTCAGTTTCTGTTGATGATTTTCAGGAGATTCGGTTCATATTTGACCTGTTTTTCTCTGGTTGATGCTGCAGAGTCTGTTTGAGTCTCTGTAATTAAATACAGATACCGACAGTCATCATTGTGTTCAGATATCAGAACTCTAAATATAAATGAAATTAAAGTAGGTCAGTGTGGATATAAATACTCTGACAGCTCGTCTCTTTTCTTTCTTCCCTTCAGTCTCAGGTCCGTACTGAGCGTGTGCAGTGCAGCGGCGAGTTTCAACACTTTTAAACAAATGTTTTCATGTTGCAGTTTGTGTAAATGTGACAAAGCAGGAAGTTAATTTGATCTGATTTTAATCTTCACCCCACAAATATCAGATTTAGGAGTTTTAATGAATCTGATCAGCTGATAAAACCTGATGAGTTTAAATCTTTCTGTCTCTGACTTGTTCATTAATTTCTGTCCGTCTGAATTTCCTTCTCGTCTTCAGATGTCTGTTTTTCTCTCCTTCCTTACAGGAAGACTTCAACATTCAGGATGAGTTTATGCTCACAGCATCTCTGTGGTTAGCTTAGCTTAGCATAAAGACTGGAAGCGGTAGGAAACTGTTAGCCTTCAACACGACTGTCAGCTTCAATAAACAGAAGAAGAAAACTATGATGAAACAAAACAAAAACACGACTAAAACTAAATGATAAGTTAACATATATTTATCATTAATAATCTATAAAGAGTTAATTAACGGTTTATAAATCACTATGATGTCGTTTTCAGCAGATATAAGATTTTATGTTCTGGAAACCAGTTTGAATTATTTTTATTTCATCGTTTAGAAGAAATTTTCATTTTTGTGGCAAAAAATACCCATGAGCCTCAGCTGCTGTTGCTACGGAGACGAAGACAGTCAGAGCGGTAGACAATTCAATTAATTTAATCTGTAAATGAAATTAATTAAGATTGTAAAATCAGTTTTCTAAACATCATAAAGCTCTGTGATTGGATGATTCCAGCTGAAACCTTTGGGGGACAGTTGATGTTTATGTCAACAGTCTTTGACTTTTATCAAAGAACCAGATATTTTCTACCAGTTGTTGATCTTCAGGAGACGTCAGATCTGAATGAAGAGAGATTGAACAGAGAAAGAAGCATGACGGAGAGCGTACTGGTTTCCTGTTATTTATTTCCTGTTGTGATGTCGGATGTTAAACAGAACGTTTGTAGAAATGCTGCCTGCAAGTCAAAACTCAGGGCTTCAACCTGCTCTGACGCTTCATTGGCGACGTCATTGGCGCTGACAAGCTGACGTTGGCTCGTCGCACATGCTCATAAACATGCGTCTGTTCTGTAGCCTTGGTTGCTAAGGTGGTTGCTAAGGTGGTTGCTAAGGTGTTTCCATGTGTTGTTCAGCTCCAACATGTACGGATGGATCTGAGAAGTTGACATTTGGAGTAAAGAAGGAGAAGAAGTGAAATCCTGCTACTATAGTTTGTTTACGTAGCCTCCGGAGCCGGAGGAAGCTTCCTGAAGCTGACCAATCAGAACAGAGTGGGCTCATCAGGAGGCGGGGCTTAAAGAGACAGGAGCTAAAACGGCCTGTTTCAGACAGAGGCTGAACTGAGGGGCTGCATAAAGGACCAGTAGAAGATCAATAAGGAGTTTTTATTCCAGTAGAGCCCCAGAATACAAATATAGAGCTGGAGATGAGCAGAATATTTTTCCTTTAACAACATAATAAAAGAAAAGAAAAGTGGTCTCTGTTGAAAGAGAACACGCCTTTAATGACGACGTATTTGAACATGTTATGACAATAAAAATTTAGCGTGTAAAGATCTTTATGATCACAGAGAAGAGAAACAAGACGAGGTTCTGTCTGAGCCGTGGGGGGGGGGGGGGGGGGGTGATGGTGGTGATGGGGGGGGCAGGGCGGGTAGCAGAGCGGGTGGTGATGGTGGTGGTGGTGATGGGAGGGGGTAGCAGGGCGGGTGGTGGTGATGGTGATGGGGGGGGTAACAGGGCGGGTGGTGATGGTGGTGATGGGGGGGGGAGCAGGGCGGGTAGCAGGGCGGGTGGTGGTGATGTTGGTGATGGTGATGGTGGTGATGATGGTGATGGGGGGGGGGCAGGGTGGGTGGTGGTGATGGTGATGGGGGGGGGGGTAACAGGGCGGGTGGTGGTGATGGGGGGTGGTAGCAGGGCGGGTGGTGGTGATGGTGGTGGTGGTGATGGTGTCGTGGGGGGGGTAACAGGGCGGGTGGTGGTGATGGGGGGTGGTAGCAGGGCGGGTGGTGGTGATGGTGGTGGTGGTGATGGTGGTGGTGATGGGGGGGGGGGGGTAGCAGGGCGGGTGGAGCTCCTCTGGTTTGAAACAGGTTGTTAAGTTGTCTTTTTTTATCTTGTGACGCCTCAAACTTCAGCTCCTGATGGTCTGAATTCTGCATTGATTTGATTATCAGACTTTGAGAAGATGATACTTGTAGCTGAAGGATGTAAAGTGCATCTGTCCAGATTCACAGGATAAATATTAAAGACGTGACATCTCTCCAGACTGATTTGTCATTTCTCAGGATGATAATAACAGTTATTGCAGAGTGAAAGCAGAAGACATCACAGTTTCCTGCGTGTTGACCGGCAGGAGACGCCATCTCACGGCCGTCTCAGAGGTCTGAGACGCGGCTCACCTCCCTGCACCGCCCTGAACCCTGAAGGCTCCTGACAGCCGCCACTCAGGTCAAATCTCACATCTCACATGCAAAAAGGGAAGTTGAGACTCACCCTGCAGTCAGCACAACACCGCCGAGCGCTGAGGCAACACTTTCCCGCAAGAACAAGTTGTCACCATCCTCTCATCCTCTCATCCTCTCCGGAGGAGGACCAGCAGAAACCGCCGCAGGCAGGATCCAGCCGTCTGATTGGATGGTTTTTATGTGTTTAGTTTGGTTTTATCTTCTGCTCCGCGCCGCGCCTTCTCCTCCTCTCTCTGCCTTCGACAACAACTGAGGAGGATGCTGCCTGGCACACACACACACACACAGACACACCATCACACACACACACACACACACACACACACACACACACACACACACACACCATCACACACACACACACACACACAGACACACACACATACACCATCACACACACACACACACACAGACACACACACACACACCATCACACACACACACAGACACACACACATACACCATCACACACACACACACACACACACACACACACACAGACACACACACACACACACACACACACCATCACACACACACACACACACACACACACACACACAGACACACACACACACACACACCATCACACACACACACAGACACACACCATCACACACACACACACACCATCACACACACACACAGACACACACCATCACACACACACACACACACACACACACACACCATCACACACACACACACACACACACACACCATAACACACACAGACACACACACACACACACATACACACCATCACACACACACACACACACACACACACAGACACACCATCACACACACACACACACACACACACCATCACACACACACACACACACAGACACACACACATACACCATCACACACAGACACACACACACACACCATCACACACACACACACACACACACACACACAGACACACACACACACACACCATCACACACAGACACACACCATCACACACACACACACACACACACACACAGACACACACACATACACCATCACACACACACACACAGACACACACACACACACCATCACACACACACACACAGGTCGTCCTGCAGCTGTTCAGTGTCTTAAAATCAAAACAAATTCAACAAAAACAATTCATACAAATTATATCTGATCTGAGTTCATAAATAAACTGTTTGATGTTTGAACAGCAGCTCGCCACCGTCGTCGTCGTCATCGTCGTTGTCGTCGTTATCAAACACAACGTTTGTTCAGGACTATTTTCCACTTTTAGTGACGTAGTGAATATTTGTGGCAGCAGGATGAAGGAATCTGTCTCCCAGTGAAGATGTGAAGCACAGAGTAAGAAATACTGCAGTAAAAGTACCAGTACCAGTACTACCAGTACTGTAAAAATACTCTGTTACAAGTAAAAGTACATAAGTATTATGAGCTTGATGTAGTTAAAGTATTCTGACATTTTATGGACTAAACAACTAATCGATTGATCCAGAAAATAATCAACAGTTTAATCAATAATAAGGTCGTAGTAGAGCAACTCTAACAACTCATTTGTCGTCTAATCTATAACACTGATCATTTTATGATCATTTTACACATGAAATATTGATCTTTGGAATCACTAAAGCTGTGAAACAACAGTGATGATGAGACGTAGATGACAGATGGAGAGTAAATGTTCTGAGTTACATTATAATCATAACTGTTCTCTTCTTCTGTGTTTGTGTCTCAAAAAGAAGAAACACACACACACACACACACACACACACACACACACACACACAGACACACACACACACACGTGCAGCAGGAAGTGCAGGTCTCACTTGTGTCCACTAGAGAGCAGCATTGCATGGCATCAGAACAGCTCAGCTCTGCTGTCAGTGTGTTATTGTTCTGTTACTATTCTATTAGTTTTTATTATTCAAAACACTTTTATCTATGTTAACTAGTATTATTATGGGTTATTTAATTATATTCATTTATATTAATATTATATATATATATATATATATATGGTTGATTCATCACACACACATGTTCAGTGTTTGTATTACATGATGCTGTTAACATGTTCTCTGTCTTTCAACATTTATAAAAAATTAATTAATAAAAATAAAAACTTGAGTCTTGATGACGTCAGTGATGAGTCTTCAGCTGAAGGTTGAAGTGAGTCTCAGGTGATGAATGTGAGTCGGTGTGAAGAGAAACTGAACCTTCTGTTGTCTTTCATTGGAAAAATAATCCACACAGTGAATTATGAACGATACGTCGGCAGATTCTCATGTTAATACGTCTCAGGATTGTCTGATAACTGATACTGTGTGTTGACATATTTACATCATGTCTATTAAATCTGATGACAGACTGTGGCTGACCGGAGGCGGCCATGTTTCTCTGTTTATTTCTGAGTCACTTCTGTATATCAGATATATGGAAGCTAATTATGTAATTACGCCTGGTATTACTTTATAAATGCAACAATTTGTCAGGATTTCTCGTCTTTCTTTGCTTTGGCAGCAGAAACAGTCGGACTTTGAACTTTTTAAAGTGTTTCACATATTCAGAAGAGTTTGTGTGTGTCTGCAGTCCTGAACATGCTGAAAATGTTTTATAAAAGACAAACATCATGTTCTATAATAATAATGCTTACTGTGTGGGTGCAGATCAGGGTTCGGACAGCAGGAACGTGTCAGATTTCTGCAGAGGTTTGTATTTGTTCTGAGTGAAAGAAGTTTAATAATCTGGCAAACCTCAACTTCAAGCTGTATTATTACAGCTGCAGAAACACATGAAGCTGCTTCATTCAGTGTTTTAATCATCAGCTCTGTTTGTTCTGAGAGGAGGAGACAACAACTCCCATGATCCCACGCTGCTTCACAACGTCATCAAACTGTGTTTAACGGGTTTCTTCCCATTAAACAACACTGACTGGTTGGACGGAAAGAGAAGAGAAGCAGAATAACAACAATAATAACAATAACAACAATAGTTAAAGCTACAAGCAGTGATGATGTGTAACATCTGCCTCCTGCATGTTACATTAAACACATTAGTTGAGCTTTAAATGGTCATTATGTCAAACAGCAAAATCCTTTAATACAGAATATAATTTTACCTTTATTTAATAGTTGTAAGGTTTACATATTTGTGTTATTTTCATTATTTTATGCTGTTATCTTATATTTAATGTTTAATACTTGGCTACATAGTATCCATGGTAACGATGCAGCTATAAAGTCCGTTGCCGGGGGAACCAGTCAGACCAGGTGAGTGTGTGACTGTTAAACCTGTAAATAATAATGTACAGCTGACCTGAGATAGACTTTATTACCGATTATAATGATATTGACATTCAGAGTGATTATCTATGATTCATCTCTATCAATAATCTGTAATATAGTGAGTTATTGATCCTGGTCGAGGTTCGACCGTCGGCCCTGTGATTTGTTATTTAACGGTTATTAAGCTTCGTCACAGAAATCATTTATTAGTTTTGTAAGTTTCCTTTGATTCTGATTTTATTTATATTAGTTTTACAGACCGGCCTCGTTTCCTCCAGATCCTGAAGTGTTTGTAAGCAATAAACAGACATCATAGAGAAGACATCGGAACGTCTTCGTTGGAGTCAACTGATGTTACTGTCAGCTGTTAGTCCACCATCATCATCATCATCATCATCACAACACAACACAGAGACTGCAGGCTGTCACTAAACTGTGAGGCTAATATAGCCCCCTGTTACACATGCTGCACACGACACAGCGAAACATTTACCACCTGACACCTGACATGTATAAACAGATACATGAATATTACAGGAGAAAATCACCAGAATGATCCTTTAACCAACAAGCTGAACTGATGCTTCCAGTTTTGCTTTAAGTTACCACTTGGTGTCCTTATTTTCCTGTACTTTCTACACACACACACACACACACACACACACACACACACACACACGCACACACACACACACACACACACTTAGCTCTGAAGTGTGTGTTTAACGGGCAGATGGACTCCCAGGAGGATTGTGGGAAGCCAGTTATCTTAACGAGCGTGTGACCTTCTGCAGAGAGGGTGACCTGATCCTCATTAGCATATTAAACATCATGAATATGTGCATAAT
This sequence comes from Thunnus thynnus, assembly GCF_963924715.1. NCBI lineage: Eukaryota > Metazoa > Chordata > Actinopteri > Scombriformes > Scombridae > Thunnus > Thunnus thynnus. The sequence goes on from NC_089531.1 coordinate 6,348,092, forward strand.
TAATGAGGGGGCTCCTCTGCTTACTTCCTGTGAGTCTCTGTGTGTCGGTTCAGGTCTGAGAAGAGAAACACACATCAGCTGAGGCCATGATAGAAATGTTGACAATGTGACGTCGTCATGGTAACATGACAGTTAGTATGATGTCATAATCTTAACAAAACAATGGGAGGTTATGATGTCATCATGGTAACTAAACAACTGACATTTCTCTGCCCCCAGTGGTAACAATACAATGGGCGATATGCTGTCATGGTAACATAACAATTGGCATTATGATGTCACTGTCATAACAAATCAATCAACCATGGTAGCATAGCAACCAATTATGATGTCATTAAGGTAATAAAAAGTGGGCTGTGGCTGTCCATGGTAGCAAAACAACTGACATCTTTATGTCACCATAGTAACAATACAATTCATTTTATGATGTAATGTTGGTCATTATGATAACAAAACATTTTATTGGCATTATGATGTCATTATGAAACACTGTGACATCATAATGTGTCATTTTAAGTTTGAATGAACAAGATCACATGACGAGCAGTGGAGTATAAATGTCAATGACTCTCAACTGAAACTGACTGAGAGTCCAACAAACGTCAGCAGGACGGCTTCCACTCGTCACCTCCACGTCTCTCTGAACTGCGTTACCCAGAAGCCTTCAGTGGGAGGCCATGACTGGAAGCCTCATTTGCCTCAGTGACATAAAGAGATAAAAAATAAAAATCAGGAGAGATGAAAGCTGTGGGAGGACTGAGGTCTAATTATCAGGTCTCACTTAAATGACAGACAGTAGAAGAAGAAAGGAGGACAGGAAGTTGTAATTATCACCTGTCAGCGATGGCTGAGCGGATGGAAATAAAGAAGAAATGACAGGAGCAGAGATGCTCCAGTGTTTATCACTGCCACAGCAAAGGGACAGACACAAAATCAGGATTTAACAGAACTTTATGAAATCATGAATAAAGTTTCTAATATAATCTTTTACAAGATTCCATCTGACATGTTTATTTGGTTCAATATCCTCCCTTCATAAGAGTTCATGTTCATTTAAGACAAATCTCTAATTATCAAATGAACTCTCTTTTTCAAATATTTGCTTAAACTCTGTTGAAACTTTCTAAAATACCCTTGAAACCTTTCTGGAATATTTACTGAATCTCTCTTGAATATCTACAGAAACCTTTGAGTACATACTAACGTTTTCTCCTCGACCGTTCACGATATATTGACTGAAACTCCCTTAAACATTCTTGAATATCTACAGAAACCTTCTTGTATACTGTATCAACTGCAAACCTTCATATTTACAAAAAAATCTTTTCAATAATTCCTGAATATTTACTGAAACTCTTGCTATCCAGAAAGGTGAGAAAGGAAACTAAATACCAGAGACGTTAAACTTTAATAAATACTTTCACACAAGTCCGTCGTGTGCAGTCACACTTCTCTATCTGTAGACCTGTTTCCTGTAAGATAATCAATATTGATTCCATTAATGGTGTCGTGCCTGTTGATACAGTCTTACATTCAGTTCCTCTTCTGTAGAACCAGAGTCACCGTGTACGATCAGACAACGTTTCCTGTTTCTTCTTTTCTAACAGACGAGTTGTTCATTTCATCTACAACATCTGACTTAAAGCAGAACGATGTGGTTACAACATATAAAAGGTCATAAATAAGGTCAAGAGTGCATCATGTTCTTTAAAGGCAAAGCTGAATATACTTCTACACTGGATTAATGATCATCAACATATTAATACAATAAAATATAATTTCTCCAACAGTTCTCTTCCTCCACACTCTTAAATACTTTATCTACTGAAACCTTTGAATAAATTAATAATTACCCACCAAACCTTCCTAGAATATTTGCTCGACCTCTCTTGAATACTGAAACTTTCTTGAATTTCTACTTCAAATTCTCAAATGTTTACAGAAACTTCCTTTTATATCAGTTGCAACTCACCAGATATTTACTAAAATTAACCGAACAGTCAGCTTTCTTCAAATACTGAAACTTTCTTGAATATCAACAGCAACTCTCCAAATACTCGATATCTGTCATCATTCTTGACTATTTTCCTAAAGTTTCTTAAAAATCTGCTGCAACTTTCTGATAATTTCTTGTTCCTTAGCTGAAAGGTTTTTATATTATGTAATATTTATATTTACTTTATTTTTTAAGTCTTCAAACTCTCTTGAATATCTGTGAACATATCAGCGTCCTGTCAGTATTTAAAACAGACTAAAAACAGCTCATTCACGCTCTGTCAGCGTGCGAGCATCACTGAGTCGAGACAAGCAGAAGTAGGAAGTAGGCGGCCGAGACGTGATGCTCTGAAGCTCGACTGTGAGTATCACAAACATTTATTTATCTGTGATGTTGCTGCATCTGTTTTGTGTTAAAATATAACTGTAATTTCTTTATTAAACAGACACACACACACATCTCTGATAATGATTTAATAACTCTCAGTTGTAGGAATTTGTGCACTCAAATATCTTTATGGTTTTATGGGGAATTATGAATTATTATTGTGCAACAACTCCAACATAGTGACATAACTCATATTACAGTAGGCATGATAACAGGGAAACAGTCGATCTCGTTGGCCACACAAGAGAGATCAATTAGAATCATGATTGTTATTAATCTTAATTATGATTCTGCAAGATTATAAAGTCTTTTAAGGTTAAGTGACTGAGATAAAAACACAAACAAGTTCACTTTAGTTACATACACATTTATTACTAATACTACAGCTACAAGTACTAAACACTACAACATTTAACAGATGAGACACAAGAGGGAAACTGGTGCACAAGGCTAAGGCTAGTGAATGATTGTAACGCATGAACAATTTTCAATGTTTTTCTTCTTGTCAACAAATCTCAAACAATGAACTGATCTACAAACAAGTATTGTGTGTGTATCAAAGCTGATATATCTGATTCCTCCATTGTTGTCACATGTTCCTTCATCATGAAGAGTTTGGTCACGTTAGTTTGTTTAGAAACGGCTCCAAAGACTAATAACAGCATCACATTTTCAGTCTCCAGAGAGTAGTTCTGTGTAAGGCGGACGCTACTGAGTGTGTGCAGGAACACGGTTCTGTTTACAGCTTTGCTAGCTTGTTGTGCTACAGATCACAATCTCTAGACTTTGTACTGAGGTTCTTTGAGAAATAGGCAATGTAGTATAAAGTCATGACTTTTATTAAAATTGGATAAAATACTATCAAACCCCAATTTTTTAGGCTATGCTAACATGTTAGCCAAAACAACTTCATAAAGTGACAATATGTTGGGGATGTTGTCTGTCGGAATGCAGAGTTCTTCTGCCTCCAAATGGCAAAAACCTGAAATACAATTTCAATGATTAATCTTCATAAATTAGAGACATTGATTAGATGAAGTAATGTTAAGTAACATTTTGATTCTTGTTGAATTCCTCTGCAGATATACAACAACAACAGGACTGACAGCAGCTGATCTTAAAAGACTGGATATAACAGATCTGAAGATCTACATTCAACAATGGGAACAATACGAAGACGTCTTCTTCTACTTCTATCTCTGCTGCTTCATCTCAACCCTTCACTCACTTATTCGCTGAAAAGCTGTAACATCGATTATTCTGAGGATCCCTCTGCTGATGTTGTCTTGGATTGTTCAAACGGTGAACTCGTTGTTATCCCTGATGACATCCCCAGAGATGTGAGCTCAGTAAATCTCAGGAACAATACCATTGGACGGATTAACAGGGAAGACTTTGGCTTCTTGTCAAAGCTGAGACTTTTGTCCCTGAACTTGAATGAGATTGCTGACATAGATGACGGATCTTTTATAGGTTTGGTGGCGTTGACAAAACTCTGAGATTTAATAATCTTACCAACCTGACGAGCAACCTTTTTCAGGGACTGTCCAACCTCACAACACTTGATGTCGGGAACAACAGCATCCAGTTCATCGATACCTCTGCCTTTCAGTTCCTGACCAGCTTACAGACTGTGGAACTCGACTCCAACCAGCTCCGACAAGTTTCCGACATTCAGCCCATCTTACAGCTACCACACTTAAGGGAGCTGATCATTGGAGATAATCAATTTCACTCCTTCCAGACCAAAGATCTGCTGCTGAACATGTCCTCAAGCCTTCAGATGTTAGATGTAGCCCATAATGAGTTGGAAAAGTTCAGCATCACAACACCGATCTTTCCTCGCCTTGAGCTGGTTGACATTTCTCGTTGTGGCCACAATGCCAGCTTGGAGTGGGACATCCCTGACAAGACTTTCCTGAGGAACATAACTGTATTTTAGCTACATCTCACTGCCTTTTAAAGAGATGCAAAACGTTCTGCAGAATCTTGACTCGCTGATGCATCTCAGACTGAATCATATGGAGGAGTATATCAACAAAGGCCTCTTAAAAACGGTCTGCAAAATCCCAACACTTAAGAAACTGGATCTGTCTTACAACCAATGCCCCAATATAAGTGCAAAGCTTGTAAGTTGCTCTCAGCTCACTGAACTTGACCTGTCCATAACTTACATGACTGAACTGTCTCAAGGCTCAATACGATCAATGAAGCAACTGAAGAACCTCGCTGTACAAGGCAACTTCCTCTCCAAAGTGCCAGATGACATTAGCGGTCTCTCCTCCCTCGAGATCCTGGATCTGAGCAACAATCTGCTCACCGAATTAGTCTGCGGGGATTTCCTAAACACGACGCGCCTCACAGAACTTTATCTGAACACCAACCACATTGCCAAACTGGATGGGTGTGTCTTTGAAAATATGAATGATCTTAAAGTTCTAGATTTGAGTGAGAACCTGCTGTGGACATTCGGAAGTGCCTTTAAAATGGGCCTGCAGAAGCTTGAGTTCCTCCATTTGAGCAAAAACTCTTTGTCTATTCTTGAAGAGGGGGATTTTAAAGGATTAGGGTCTGTGAAATATTTGGATGTGGTGTCAGATAACATCAAATGGGTGAGACATAAAGCTTGAGAGGGACTGAACAACCTGGAGACTCTTATTGTGTTGCTTCCTCTTACATTTGAAATAAACTTCACAGGAATGCAGCAGCTGGAAAATCTCACTATATATTTTAATACTGACATTGATTTCAAAAAACCTCCTCCAAACCTTTATGAAGCTTTCCTTAATTTAAAATCTTTGAAAATGCTTACAATAATATGCAAGGGCGATCACTTCGGCTATCCCTTTGACATACCGTCATACATCCTCAAGGCTATGGACCATTTAGAGGAGTTCACAGCTGTGAATTTGTACGTTTCTGCGCCGCATCCAGAGACATTTCAGTTCAACTCTCAGCTCAAGAATCTGACAATTGAGCAGACTGATTTGTCAGATTTGGATCCTGAACTGTTTCGGCCGATCCCGAACCTGAAGTCTCTCGATCTGTCCAAAAACAAGCTCAGATCTTTGGATTTTCTGGCTCAGGTCGACCTGCCAGCTCTCAGCTGGTTGAAACTGAGAGAGAATGAGTTGATGGTGATCAATGAAACGGTCTTCCAGTCTCTGCCTGCACTAACATATCTGGACCTGCTTGGTAACCCTTTCACCTGTAACTGCTCTAACATCGGCTTCATCCAATGGGTGAAGAGCAACAACCAGACACAAGTCGTTAACGCCTACCAGTATGCTTGTTCTTTTCCTGTGGCTAAACGAGGAAGCAAGCTGCTGGACTTTGACATCCAGTCCTGCTGGATGGACATTAACTTCTTCTGCTTCATTTCCTTCACTTGTCTGGTTGTGCTAACGCTCCTCACATCCTTCATCTACCACTTTCTGAGGTGGCAGCTAGTCTACAGCTTCTACCTCTTCCTGGCCTTCCTCTATGACAGCAGGAAGAGGAAGAAGGAATCTCCTCACTGCTACGACGCCTTCATCTCCTACAACGTTCATGACGAGGCCTGGGTTTACAGAGAGATGCTTCAAGTGCTGGAAGGAGAGCAGGGCTGGAGACTCTGTCTGCACCACAGAGACTTCCAACCAGGTACATTTCACCACTTCTAACTGGTAACCAGTAGGCTTGTTGTTTCTGTCGGCTGACACCAGCCAAATCCCCAAACTCTCACATGGTAACACAGAAGAAAAAGTCAAAGGTTATTACAAAATGTTTGTTTCTTGATGCAAGTGTTGCAGCCAGAGACTAAAGTGGATGCTGGTATGCAGCATAACTTGCAGTCTTTATTTCCAACCACAACAAAGCAGTAGATGTTCGTTAAGAGTCTGCATGCATGTTTCTCTGCTGCTAAAAACTACTAGCTTTGTACTTTGTACTAACTACTGCAATGTAGTAACAGCTACATTATCATCATCTTTTCAAATTAACTGAAAATCATATTTTGAAATATTTGTTCGATTTGTTTGATTATTGTGGAGGTGAAAACAAGAAGAAACTATATAAATGCAGTGAAATTGTGTAGCTGTGTTTAGGCAGGTGAGAGACAAATGGACAAACAGCCATAAACAACCAACTAACAGTACTGACATTTGCAGATATTTTGTAAAACAAAACAACATCTGTTAATGGTATTTTCATATCAGTGCTTCCCTCACTGTTTGACTGCTGCATGTTTGCAAATTATGTACAATAATTCATTGTGGGAACAGCATCATGGTCACCGAAGTGGTACTCAATAACTTCAGCCAGGGTTTGCAGGTCTATTGTTGGATATTGTTTCAATAACCAAAAATGACATTCAGATTTAACCTGTTTGTCACTTCCTCTTCCTCTTATCTGCTTCCAGTCAGAGAGGTTGAGATTGCAGAGTTTCTGCAGTACGCTGATTGTTTTTAAAGTGTTTGAGTTTCACATCCTTTTTATTCATTGCTCTCGTATGTCAGCTACAATATCATGAAGCTCACTTCATCAAACATGCCTCATTGGTTTTGTGGCTTGTGGTGCGAGAGCAGAGTTACAGTTTTTTACTTCTCAGACTGCTGAACATGAACAGATGCATCAGCTGTCAGCAGCCTGACGAAAACATCAGAGTCAGAATCAACCTTTAAAACTCCATCTGGGTCTAATCATCATCACAGCTACAGCAAACGCTGCCTCGACCTGCTGCAACAACATCATCCATCAATACATTTGTCCTGAGTTAGCATCTCACCTTTACCTGCTTTAGTGTTGCTGTGTCTCCACAGGTAAACCCATCATAGAGAACATTACAGACGCCATCTACAGCAGCAGGAAGACCATCTGTGTGATCAGCCAGCGCTACCTGCAGAGCGAGTGGTGCTCCAAAGAGATCCAGATGGCCAGGTGGGGGCCGTTCATTAGTCTTTCTGTCTTTAATTTAAACATCTTGGTTGAAGACACAGAATCATAAAGCTCTGTGGGTGATGTGAAGAGGAGGAAGGAAACCAGGAGGCCGATACAAAAAGTTTCAATCGAGTGAAATCACAAACATCAGACAACAAGACAAAGCAAAGAAAAATAAGAGCAGATAGATCAAAAACAAGAAAAAAAGATAAAGAAAAAATATTTGGTGTTTTCAATGTTTTTGACAATGTAACAACATGGTTGACTTTACATTAGATCTCAAACAGACTTCTGTGATGTTATATTTGTTACATATGTTGGGCGGTCATACATGACTTGTAACGCATTACAGTAATGTGATTACTTTTTCAGTACCAGTAATGTAAAGGGATTACAGTTTGAGATTCAGTAATCATATTGCAGTAACAAATCACAGTAACACTCAGTTACTGTTACACTTGGGGGTCGGTGTGCTCGCTGTCTCACCGGAATAAGCTGACAGACGCTCCGGAGGAGGAAAACGTTGTCTTATTCACATGCTGTATGTTCTGACGTGCTAACGTTAGCCACGGGTACGCCTACACTGAGGAGTCACATGACGCTGGTTTAGCCCAGAGTTGGAGGGTGTGTGCAGTCACTGAGGCTATGCTAACGCTAGGTGTTGGACAGACAGATGGTTGGTCCAGACTGGTTTTCCATGGCAAGAAGCAGCAGGAGAGAACTGTTCAAGACCACTATCCTACGTTTTACTGTTTTAACTCAAACCAAGATCTTTCTCGAACCCTAACCGAGTGATTTTTGTGCCTAATCCTGACCATTTTAACCCCAAACCATTTTTAAACTATTTGAATTTGATCACATGTGTAATAATTCTGTACCAACAATAAACTGACTGCTGACACAGAGGAATCCGTACCAAAAGCCACTTCCTCTGGTATAATGGTACCATCAGTGGAGGAATCTGATGGAGCTGACGGCTGAGAAACCAAAGTAACGAGTGATGTAATGCATTACTTTTGCTGCTGAGTAATGAGTAAAGTAATGTGATTACAGTGAGTAATATGTAATGAGTAGTTAATTACGACAGAATTACAACAGTAAATGAAAATCCTTTTCAGACCTGTACAATACAGAGACTGTTTAATACGAACACATAGAGCTGCAGTGATTAATTGATAAGTTGATTGACAGAAAATCAATCAGCAACTATTAATTTATTTATATTGACTATTAAATAATCAATTTTAGTGATTTTCTGAGTGTAAATGCCAAATATTTGCTGGTTAATAAACACTTATTTTAACCTTAATATCCTCAAATTAAAAGCATACAAAAATAATAAATAATAAGTGTAATAAAAAGCATCTCTCAGTCCTCACATATAGCAGCACCTCCTGCTTTTATCTCTGATTCAGTCTTCTGAATCGTCCTCATGGTTCGTCCTGTGTGTCGTTGCAGCTTCCGTCTGTTTGACGAGCAGAAGGATGTGTTGATCCTGCTGTTTCTGGAGGAGATCCCGGCCTATCAGCTGTCTCCGTACTACCGCATGAGGAAGCTGGTGAAGAGACACACCTACCTGAGCTGGTCGCAGGCCGGCCAACACACGGGAGTCTTCTGGCAGAACGTACGGAGAGCTCTGGAGACGAGGGACGCTCCCACCGAGAACACCAACCTGCTGACCAGACCAGCAGGGAGCTTTCACCAACCAGCAGCTCCCATGTCATCCGGCTGAAGTACCTTAAAGTTTCTCTGACAGTCGCTAGCTGCTCCAACTGACTCCCTTTCAAAAAGCCTCAACTTCTCTCTAGAAATACTGAGTTGATCATTGTTTTCAACGAGTCATTCTGGTCTCAGTCTCTAAATTCCGGCCCTCTAATAAGTGTGCTGTTGGACATTTTGGAAATTATAGCTCCATCAATAAGATTTGAAGACTTATAGCAGCTTTAATGTCTGCCATGTGGGTGTTGATTGACAGCTGTGATTGACAGTTGGCTCTGATACCTGCCCTGTTACCACAATTTAGCTGAAGTAGCTAACGTCAGCCCGAGTGTGCAGCACTCAGTGTTCCCAGTAAGCTAGCGTTAGCTTGGGTCCGAGGTAGCGGGACGTATTTCCAGAGCGTGTAAGGAAACATCCTGCACTCCTGGCTCCAAACAGAAACAATGGTGCTGAACATGAGCTTCAAACCATCTCCAATGAAACCAACGGGTGATATCGCACCTCGCTACGTCCGTACAGGCTGCGGCTTTCACTGAGAACTAAAGATCTGGGCCTCATGCAAGAACATTTATATTCTTCTCCTGAATCACCCTGACTTTTATTCGTATGAGCTGAACTCTCTAAACTGCACAGAATTGGTTTGATCATTCAGAAAACTGAGGCCCCAAAGATATTTTATAATCAGTGTGACTATTACTTAGTTTATCCACCAGAGAGTGCAAATAAGAAGATTTTTACACTGTAAAATGTTTGCTCTGTGTTTATTTTGGTCCCCAAAAAATAGAACAAATCTACATCAAGATTGTTTGTTTCTGATATATTGTAATCATATTTTTTGAAGAATTGTTTATCAGTAAAGCTCTAAATATAAGAGTTCATTCACAAAAAAGCATTCATGTTCCACATTATATATATATATATATATATATATATATATATATATATATATATATATATATATATTTATATGTATATGTATATATATATATGTAATGTATTTTCTGTTGTGTAAGAATGTTATTGTGTATTGTTCTTAAAACATTTTAAGTAAAATATATAATGTTGTATGAATCATCTCCATCAATGGGCTTCATGCAGGAACCACTTGTGAGTCATTTATCAATATCAAATTCATAAATGCACCTTCGATCGGCAAAAATCACACATGGGGCCTCATGGAAGAAGCACCCGTACGAACAGACTCCTTCTCAAGACGTCAGTGTCTCAAATGTCTCAAATGTCTCAAATGTCAATGATTAAATATGAATTTTAGTCTCAGATTTACATGAATTAAAAGCAAAGTAAGATATGAGTTTAACCTCTTACCAGGCAGGTTTGTGCACGTCTGAAAATAACAAACCCAAAATAAAAAGGTTCCTGTTCCTTCAGGCCTTTTGATGACAGTTAGTCATAAAGTCAGAATAAATATATGGGAACCTGAAAATAGCACCTGTAGGAGCCATTTATGTTGATTGTTGGCATGTCATTTGTTTAGTTATAACTTGCAGTATTATTTTGGACACTGGGTGGCGGTCATGAGATTCACAGGGTTGTATATTTAGGGGCATAGGTGACAGGAAACGGAAGGCACAGGCAGGTGGAGCACATACAGTTCTTCACAGATCGGGAACAGACGCACAGTACAGCTGGCAGGATAGAAACCCGGTATGTTCATGACATGTACAAAGACTTCAATAAAACAACAAACTAAACGGCAGCCAACGGACTGGAAAATCTGTTCTTGAATCTGCGTAAGATCACTCCTAACTTAACCTACCTGTGTAGTAATGGTAAACTGGAAAAACAGGAAAAGAAAGGACATCAAAAAATGAAAATTGCCACTACACCTAAGTAAGAACTCGCTCTTCGAGTGAAATTGGAGCTCGTGATTCATTCAGACGGACTGAGCATTGTCACGCGGAGCAACAAAGAGGACGCCGCCATTACCAAACCAGGTGGACATCTTCGTCACCTGCGCTTACCTGACGGTGATTGAAAACCGCAAACTGAGTGAGTACATGCAAGCATTAAGCTTTATTGGAGAAGCTATATGCAAAGCCGTATTGGAAGACGGCTATTATAATGGAGTTGGTGGACTGAAGACTGAAAGCTACGATCGCACATCGATCAGCTGTTTGAAACATTGTGCCGGCAGCATACGGCTTTCGTCAACAAGTCTTAAAGGGACAGTGAACAAATATGTCTGTTGTTAAGTCTGATGCTCAGTCACAAGATGACGATGTTGAAAAGGAAAAAAGGGTTATCAAACACACTGCCAAAGGCTTGGAATTGTTCATTGCAAATTGTCAAAAGACACGAAACAGGAAATGTAAACAAGCTAACAAGTTGATGGAAATGCTGAAAGAGCTCATGAAATTAAAGGAAAATGCAAGAGAAGTACAATCTAATTTGTTTCAATTAATCAAGCTCTGTGATGAAGCCAAGGAAAACCATGAATCACTGGTGAATTTACCACTGCCTGAAGATGAACTTGAAAAGCAAAATCAGTGGTTTCAACGAAAAATGGAAATCTTTAAAGGGTTTATACAAGATGTAAAGGTGTGGTTACCTGAGGCTGGACAGCAAATTGCACACTCCATTGCTGAAAGTGTCATACTACAAAGTGTAGTAAATTCAGATGACATTGGACCTGATGACAGTGTTTCAAATGCCTCAAAACCCAAATCAAAGCACAAATCCAGTTCTTCATCACATGCATCTTCAACATCCTCTGCTCGCATTAAAGCTCAGGCAGAAAAGGCTGCTCTCATGGAACGTGTTGCTGCCCTGAAGGAAAAACATGAGCTTGAGGCACAAGAAGAACAATTGAAAAGAAAGAAAGAGCAACTGGAACTAGAAACTGAACTGGCAGCAACCAATGCAAAAATCAACATACTTGAGGCCTTGGGATCAAGAAGCAGCTCTAGAGTTTCTGATGGGATGAACTCTTATTTGAGAAAAGGAACTGCTCAAAATGAAACATCAGCTAAATTAAATCCACACGCAAATGAATATTTACCAGATCAAGTGCAGCAAAGACAGAATGTGTTGATTGAAACTAACTCTTCTTCCCAGCAACAGGTTGTTAGACAAAAGGAAACAGCTCACGGACCATCTGTTCGACCTCATTATACAACCCATCTAATACAATACTCTCCTCAAAGGCAAAATGAGTCGTATGCAGGGGTATGTTCGCACTACACCCCCTGTATTGAATGATGGCAATCAAGGTGATATGTGTAACCTAATACAGAGGCAAAATGACATCACTGCTCTCCTGGCTCAACAAAGTCTCTCTTCTACTTTACCACCAAGAGTCATTCCTGTTTATGATGGTGATCCTTTACAGTACGAAGTTTTCAGCAGGGCATTTGAGAGAGGAGTGGAAAAAAAGTGTGATGACTACAGTGACTGCTTGCATTTTCTAGAGCAATATACAAGAGGGCATCCAAAAGACTTAGTCCGCAGCTGTCAACATCTGCCCCCAGCCCAGGGCTATCAAAGAGCAAAAGATCTGCTCAAAGAACATTTTGGTAATGAACATAAGATTGCCACTGCATATATGGACAAAGCATTTGCCTGGTCAGTGATCAAATCAGAGGATGTGGAAGCATTGCAAGCATTCTCACTGTTCCTTAGAGGTTGTTGCACTGCAATGGAACATCTCACCTATATGGAGGAAATGAATGTTGCTTCCAATATGAAGACCATCCTTCTGAAACTGCCTTACAGGCTCAGAGACAAGTGGAGAAGTAGAGCATGTCAGTTACAGGAGCAGCGTGGACATCGAGCTAGATTTTCTGACCTGGTAGACTTCATAGAGAGACAAGTGAAGATACTATCAGATCCACTTTTTGGAAACATTCAGGATGCTAAGCCAGCTGCAACTGTCAAAAGCTCTACTAAAACAAGAGAAAAGTCAAGACCTAGAGGAAGCAGTTTTGCAACAGCTGTAACACCTGTAAAAACATCAGTACAAGAAAATTTGACAACAAATGGACAACCTACTACCAATTCTCAAAGTTCTTGTTTGTTCTGCAACAAGAGTGGTCACACATTGGGGCGGTGTCCACAGATCAGGAAGAAGATGCACAGAGAAAAAATAGACTTCTTAAAGGAGAAGGGAGTCTGTTTTGGATGTTTAAAAATAGGACACATGAGCAAAGACTGCAAGAGTCGTTTGACTTGTGATGTGTGCAACCAAAATCATCCTGAAATACTTCACATTGAACAAAAGGACAAAGGAAAAAAAACAGAACATACAGAACAGAGTGAAAAAGCAACTGGGAGTAATGCTGTTCTCTCACCTCATACATGTGGGCATATTGGGGCCGGTGATGAAAACTGTACCTTTTCCATTGTACCAGTACAAGTAAAGAGCCAAAAGGGGGACACAGTGTTGCAAACATATGCATTTTTGGATCATGGAAGTACATCTACCTTTTGCACAGAAAGCTTGATGAGAAGGCTGAACATAACAGGGCAAAGGACCAATATTCTTTTACGTACCATGAACCAAGTGAAGCCTGTGACCAGTCATCATATCTCAGGTTTGGAAATATCTAGTCTGGACAAAGACTATTTCATTCAAATATCTGATGTGTTCACACATAAAACCATGCCTGTTTCCCAGCTCAACATTCCCAGACAAGAAGATCTGACACAATGGCCTTACTTGAAGGATATCAAGATTCATGAAATAGACTCTGGCATTGACCTACTCATCGGGACAAATGCTTCAAAGGTATTGGAACCTTGGGAGCTGGTCAACAGCCAAGGGGATGGACCATATGCTGTGAGGACCCTACTGGGGTGGGTCATCTATGGTCCCCTGAGAGGAGACAAAAGCATAAGGGATGAAAATGGCTGCCCTGCTGCTGCTGTTAATCGAATATCCATTGTAAACTTGGAGGAGCTACTGGTCAAACAGTACAATCATGACTTCAGTGAAGGAACCAGCAAGGAAACAGAGGAAATGTCTAGGGAAGATGTAAAATTCTTGGACATTGTGAATCGCTCAGCAAAAGTGACAGATGGACACTACTGCCAAATGGTAAGAGACCTGACTGCTCTCTGCAAAATGGGAGGATTCATGCTGTCAAAGTGGATCAGCAACAGCCGTGCTGTATTGGCATCCATTCCCCAAGAAAACCGAACCAAAGAGACTAAGGAGTTGGACTTGGACAAAGACAATCTGCCAATGGAAAGAGCCCTGGGATTGCACTGGTGCGTTGAAACAGATGTCTTCAAGTTCAAAATTGCTGCACAGGAACGACCATACACCAGACGTGGCATCTTGTCTGTAGTCGGCTCTATATACGACCCTTTAGGATTTGTAGCACCATTTACTCTGCCAGCCAAACTGATTATGCAGGAGCTCTGTAAGAAAAAACTTGATGAAAACATACCCCAAACCTTGCATCGGTGGACAGGATGGCTAGCAGACCTTAACAAGATGGCAGAGTTTAAAGTAAACCGGTGCATGAAGCCCACAAGCTTTGGTCAAATCAGATTTGCACAGCTACACCACTTTTCAGACGCCAGTGAAAGTGGCTATGGTACTGCCTCATATATAAGACTGGAAAACTATAACAGAGAAGCGCATGTTGCATTCATAATAGGAAAATCCAGAGTGGCACCATTGAAACAAATAACGATTCCCCGAATGGAGCTCACAGCTGCAGTCCTAGCTGTCAAAGTTGACACAATGCTGCGAGGAATTACAGCTTCAATTGGACAAATCCATGTTCTGGACCGATAGCACAACGGTGCTTAAATACATCAACAACGAAACCAAACGCTTCCAAACATTTGTAGCAAACAGGACCTCTTTTATAAGGGATGCTACTGATGTATCACAATGGAGATATGTTAACACAAAGGAAAATCCTGCAGATGAAGCCTCTAGAGGACTAACAGCAGACCGCTTCTTGAACTGCAAAAGATGGATCCAGGGACCAGATTTTCTCTGTAAGCCAGACAGAGAATGGCCAAAACCTCACTTGGAATCTGCAATCTCTGCTAATGATCCAATGGATCTGGAAGCACCCACACCAAACCATCTTCTTCTGTTGAAGTTCAAGCCAATACTACCACCTGGACTCTTTGTAAAAGAAGACTTGTACATCAAACGCAGATGGAGACGAGTGCAATACATGGCAGATCTCTTTTGGAAACGGTGGACACAGGAATACTTACCTCTTATCCAAGAACAACAACGGTGGTCAAAGGTGAAAAGAAGCTTTGCTCCAGGTGACATTGTTGTGGTGGTTGATTCTACTGCACCACGAGGCTCATGGCTAATGGGCAGAATACTGGAAACTAAACCAGATGCACAAGGACTTGTGCGCACAGTTCGACTTCAGACGAAGAGCAGCATCTTGGAAAGACCAATAACAAAGATATGTCTGCTCCAAGAAGCCGAGACCTAAACGGCAAGAAAAAAAAAGAAAAAAAAGGGGAAGATTGAAGAATCAGTAAAGAAGAAATGCCAACACATAGTACATGCATTTTTTGAAAATTGTATATGTAATGTATAATGGATATGGCACCTTTTTTATTTATTGGTAATTGTTTGTTATATACTTAAAACAATTAGGGGCCGGTATGTAGGAGCCATTTATGTTGATTGTTGGCATGTCATTTGTTTAGTTATAACTTGCAGTATTATTTTGGACACTGGGTGGCGGTCATGAGATGCACAGGGTTGTATATTTAGGGGCATAGGTGACAGGAAACGGAAGGCACAGGCAGGTGGAGCACATACAGTTCTTCACAGATCGGGAACAGACGCACAGTACAGCTGGCAGGATAGAAACCCGGTATGTTCATGACATGTACAAAGACTTCAATAAAACAACAAACTAAACGGCAGCCAACGGACTGGAAAATCTGTTCTTGAATCTGCGTAAGATCACTCCTAACTTAACCTACCTGTGTAGTAATGGTAAACTGGAAAAACAGGAAAAGAAAGGACATCAAAAAATGAAAATTGCCACTACAGCACCAACAAGCTGAAGTGTCGTTGATCAGATTAAATCAGAGAAAAAATAACGATATACGTCTGGTTTCAGGTGAGTTATATCACAAATACATATTCAATAAAGTCAACTTTTTGCAGCCAGATTTGTTATGTGTGTGCATCTTTATATACAGTCTATGATATGAACGCAGAGTTACAGCAATAAATACAAACAGACACACTGCAGACGAGTCAGTCAGCACTAAACACAGATAAGATGCATCAGCACGTTTGATTTTTCAAAACTGTCTCAATTAAAACAGGAACAAAAAATTTAAAAGCAACCAACCAAGATAACTATTTTCATGATACATCAGAACTTCACCAACAGTTTACTGTCCTGCTGTATGATGTTCCAGAAGCAGCACATTTTATATTTATATGGTAAATGTGCATAAAAACAGATGTAACACAAGAAGTGACCTTCCTGCAACAACAGCAGCAAAATAAACTGACACATCATGTGCAACAGAAATATGAGAGTTTTCATTTGTTCTAACTTACTGTTTGATTTGTTTGAGATGTTGGCACAGAAATAATAAACATATCTGAGCTTCAGAGATGTATTAACGCAGAGTGAGCAGCAGGGGGCAGTCTGACTCTGTGTTTTACTGCACACTGAGGCCACTAAAACAAACAAACCCACACATCCAGAGCAGCTGCAGCTACTCTCTTTGCATTTTCTTTTTAATTTCAATTTTTAATTCATTTTAAAATTGTTTCTTTTCTTTTTTTTAACCTGAATGAACGGCACAAGAACTCCAGTCTGCAATAAATCTCTTGTAGTAGTAAAACTTGAGTAGTTTGTCTTCTTTAATAACTCAGAATTTGTGTTCTGAGTAAAAAATAAAGACCAATATTAACTTTATTTTCTCTCTGTTAATATGTCGAGTGTTTGGATGTTTTTATCGTTCAGTGGTTGAGGAAATATTCATCTCTTTTACTTCCTTCTTTAAAGAAGCAGCTTGAGATCTTTTCTGGATTTCACTTGTCAAATATAGTTATTGATATAGATATTGAGTTATTGATGGATTCAAAGAGACGTGAGAATAAGATGAAAGGAGACTCTGACAGATGGATCATGTGTACATATATTACATCATTTTTACTGCATCAATTTAATAATAACAACTTAGCTGAATGTATAAATGCAGATCAGGTCATGCAAGTACTTTATTTCACTACTGTGTGCAGAAATATAAAGATTTGGGGAAAATGTTCTGAAAATCTTGTTTATATTTATTGGCCATGATGATGAATTATTCTTGTTGGACTTACAGCTGTTTTTATTGTCATAAAAAGAAACAAACGCGACTATTTTAACATGTATTAAAGACACACAGCGAGTTCCCATCATGTCTGTTTCTTCTTCTACAATAAAGAACTTTTAACTCTTAAAACAAAGAATTTAATGAGTTTAACGAGTGAACTTTCAGCAGTTAATTCATTGAACTTTCAGCAGTTAATTCATTGAACTTTCAGCAGTTAATTCATTCAACTCATTTCAAGTCAGAAGAATAAATATGATGTTGAAATAAAAACTAGAAATTTTAAGCTCAATTAATTTGAAATTATAAAATATATTTTTTAAGTTAATGACTAAATATTAGTTGTTTCCACTAAACTACAGCAGGACTGAGATGTTCGGATGCTCGGATGTCTCACTCTGGAGGGAATCCAGACACTGCTTCTCTCAAGTTGATCCAGATCAGCGATGAAATGATCAATAGAGATCTGAGAGCAGCAGCAGGAGACTCGGAGCTTTTACTGCTTTATTGAAAATCCTTCACACCATAAAATAAAAAGCCGGAGAGAAAAGTGAGACTTTCCAGACGCCGCAGAGTGAGAATCCCCCCCGAGGACGACTGACAGCCGACTGACGCCTCATATATAAATATATAAATATATTCCTCCATCTCCTGTTTATTTACTGTCTCAGTGTGTCTGTGCTGCTGTCAGTCAAACGACCGTGAACGATACAAATCTATATTCTGGTTAAAGGAGACTGATAATAAAAAAAATGAGCAAGTTTGATAATCAATCAACCTGTGATTTGATCTGTAGCCCCCCCAAAAGAGGAATCAATTAATCAAGGAAATAATCAGCACATTAATCAATAATGAAAATGATCATTAGTTTAGTGAAACTGTTCAGATTGTTCATTCTGTAAACTCACACGTCTTCCTCAGCAGATCAATTAACTGCTTATTTTTGTTATAAAAAGTACAAAAATGTAAATGTTAGAAAAAAAATCTAATTGCTGCCAATTAAAACTTTTAAGATAAATATATGAAATTGAAACTGATGAGATCAATATTACCTTTTATTTGTCTTGGAGTAAAATGTTTATGATATTGTTCAGATTAAGATGTTTTTAGATGATTTTACTTCTGCACAGATGAAGATATCAGTCAAAATGACTGTTGGAAGTATTTTATGATGAAAAAGGAAAAGTTGATTAAAACTAAACATTAAATATTAAAAGCATAAATTGGAACTGTGTAGTTTGAATTTATTGAGTTTAATATGAACAAGAGTGAAACATAAAATGAGCTGAAGAAGATATTAATAAAATAAAATAACGATGAACAGACTGACTACAGATTCATTTCATGTCATTCTGTGTATTTAATATTTCAAATTATAAACTTAATGATGTTTTATTATTAATTAAAATGTTAATGAAAAAAACACGTGATAACTCACATGTGTTTTAACATGTGATGCATTAAAGGGCACATGTGGTTTTCAGACGTTTCACATATGAAGTATTCAAGACATACAACATGTGAAATGTTTCACTTCACACATGACTTTATAACTTTCCATGTGTGTGTGTGTGTGTGTGTGTGTGTGTGTGTGTGTTGCAGCATTAATGAACTGTGAATGCAATAAAGTGTTTCCGTCGGGAGACGACTGATATCACAGTAAATAATCTCAACGCCTCCGAAACAATAACATGAAGTCTTGTTTTATTAAACTGAGTCTGAACAGAGACACGTGTGTGTGTGTGTGAGTGTGTGTGTGTGTGTGTGTGAGAGTGTGTGTGCGTGCGTGCATGTGTGCGTGCATGTGTGTGATTATAATAAAGCCTTGTGTAAAGGTTTTCTGTGGCTTCAGATATCAGGACACAACATGATTTAAGACTTTCTTGTTTATGTGACCAAATTTTATGTTTTCAAGTCAAGTCTCAAGTCTGTCAGAGGACTCAGACCTGAGACCTGAGACCTGGGACCTGAGTACTGAGACCTGGGACCTGGGACCTGGGACCTGAGTGCTGAGACCTGGTACCTGGTACCTGGGACCTGAGACCTGGGACCTGGGACCTGAGACCTGAGTACTGAGACCTGAGTACTGAGACCTGGGACCTAGGACCTGGGACCTGAGACCTGAGACCTCTGGAGTCAGGTCAGACCTCATGTTACTCTGAGAGTCCAGAGTTGATAAACTCTTCGTGTTCAGACTGAAATGTAACGTCTGTCATATTAATCTGGAGCAAAACCACCAAACATAACATGAGTTTTATCATCTGATATAAAAGTTTGAAACCTGCAGCGACAGAAAAATATCACGAAAAGAGTTTAAATAAGAAACTTTGAAGCAGCTGTAAAATCAAACTAAACGTTCCTTCTTCTTCTTCATTTGACCTCCAACGTCTTTCACGCTCAGTGTGGTTCATCTGTTCAGCCTCCTCCTCTTCTTCTCCTTCATCTTCGGACTCACCTTCAGCTCTCCGGCGCCCCCTGAGGAGGCTTTTTGTCCTGCTGGATGTCTGTCACAGACCAGATCCTGATCCTGAACCTCCCCCTGTGATCTTCATCCTGTCTGTTCTGACTCATTTCCAACATTTACAGTAAATACAAGCTGTATAAAAAAGAAATCTTGCTCCTTTTATGTTGTTTGTTTTCAGATGTGTGAAGACGGACGACCTCCAACATGGCCGCCGGAGAGCAGATAATATCAGTTTCAACTCCTCACCTGCTTCTTATCTACAGAAACCCGTCACCATGAAAGATCTGCATTAATATTTCATCTATATTTAATCTGGAGGCCGTGTGTGAATAGAAACGCTCCGTCCCTCCCTCCTTTGAAAAGATAAGAGGGGAAATGAGAGGCCTTCTGTTCGGGTGTCCCAGTTTTTTCTTTGCCTTCGTTCCTTTTTCATGCCGGGCTTCCTGCTAAGCGGTTTTGAAGGGCTGCTGCAGGGAGGGAGGCTCTCTGCTGCCATTGAGAACAGTTATTTGAAGTCAAGTTGTTTTTTTCAGGGAGGATTTCGGAGGCTTTTGTTGGGCGAGTGGAGTGATGGAGTCACGGCCCGGTGGTGGATTACGCTCCGTAAAAAAAAAAAAAAGAAACTCCGCTCGGCTTCTTAATCGCCAGTAATCCCTCCATTCTTCTCCACGTTTTGCCATATTGCTGCAGCTGTGTATAAACTTAACTTACTAAAGCCAACTTTGGGGGTTTCCAGTATTTATCTGTGACTGTAGTTGTTGGGTTAGTGATAGAAGAAGGATTAAAGAGTCAGCAAGAAAACCAAACTCATCCTGTTTTATCATTTTGATTTAATGTTATTAGAAACAAGAGTGAAGAAAAAACGTTGTTTTTCCAAATCCTTCATCAGTTTTAGATCGATTTCCTTCCTTCCAGACGGATGCTGGTTTCAAGTACGTTTATTCAAATACAGTACTTACGTATAATTTTGAGGTACTTGTACTTTACTTGAGTATTTCCATTTGATGCTGCTTCATACTCCCAGGCAGAACACACGCTGGCTGAGGAAGCCTGCAGACACTGTTCAGGGCTGAAACAAATCATTTGTTTTTATTTACAGATATTTCTCCTAAAAAGACACTTGAAATGATAATTAATCAAAGATAACACTTTTATTATTCATTGTTCATTTACTTCAAAGATTCATTGTTGACATTTGAAAAAGTATCAATAGTAACATTTTCTATAAAAATGAAAAGCTCTGACTTTCACCTGTTCAGCATCTTTATCAGCCCTTTTACAACCTGCATTACAACAGCAAGCAAAGTTTATTTATACAGCACCTTTCACAAACACGCAGTCAAAGAAATAAAATAAAATAAAATAAAATCAGAATAAAGAAAAGCAAAGACACCAGATAAAATACACAAGTAGAGCAGATAAAATGGACAAGTGAAGATAAAATATCACATAAAACCCAAACGTCGTCTGAACAAGCTGCTTTTTAAAGGAGTCTACGTTATCCGAGGACCTTCAGCTTGTTGGAAGACTTCCAAAGCTCAGCATGATCCCTCCGGGTCTTAAAATGTGTACGAGCTACACTGACCCCTAAATTCCACCGGGGGCGTGTGCGCCGCGTTCCAGCTCCGACGCGGCCGCGATAGAAAGATAGACGTCTCGGACAATTTTCAAAATAAAACACCCCGTGCAGACTCCTGGTCGTATATCAACAATAAACCCAATTAAATCAGACGAATAAAGAAACCATTTAACTACGTAGCCTAATTAACCACAGCAGAAGCACAAAAATCAAGGAAAATGACCAAATCAACGAAAGCTGAGCAAGTTCACAAAATTGGGCAGTTTAGTTGCCCTGCTACTGCAGTAATTACGGTAGCCTTAAGGGACTTTATCAGCTTTGACCAGGCTGCTGTAATTACTGTAGTAGGAGTGCAACTGACTTTAAACAGCGGAAGGCTTCCCCGCAGTGAAGACGCTCCACCTCTGACGCGCTCCCAGTGGAATAAGGCGCCGTGCAGAGGATGGAGCCGGTGGAATCCCGGGGTTGGAAAGCCCTGGGTGGAGGACCGAAGAGCTTGACTAGTGGTGTAGGGGTGCAGAAGGCCATGTAGGGCTCTATAAGTGAGCACCAAAATTTTAAAATGAATTCTAAAATGTACTGGAAGCCAGTGCAAAGAGATTAAACGGGAGTTTTTGTGACCGTTTGTTGGATTGTGTTAAAAGCCTCGCAGCAACGTTTTGGACAGTTTGTATAGAAGATTTATTAAGACAGGTCAAAAGAGAGTTACAGTAGTCCAAATGTGATGAGATAAAAGCATGTATTAACATCTCCTTTTCATTTCTTGATACGACAGACCGGAGTTTGGCTGTTTCTCAGGTGACAGAAACATGATTTAGTCTTAAACAGCAAAGACGTTTCCTGTAGTCGGCTAGACTGAGAGCAAGGCTTCCCTCGTCTGCTGCAGGACACGTTCTGGCCTTCGTCGTGGCTCAAAAACTGACATCCATAGAAAAGTTCGGTCTCATCTTGAACCGGAGTGTCTGCAGTTTAATCTCAGACCCGATATGTTATGATCCACTAAAGTCAGGCTCCATACGAGATGAATAAACCTGTTTCTGTTATCTTCACCGCCATCTTGTCTGTAAGGGAGCTCAGAGGGACAAGAGAGTGAGAATCAACTTTTCTTTCTCTTCTTTTAGGTACTACTACACTATTCTTAAAGAAAAGTGAAGCTATACTATATAAAAACACTTCATCTGCTCTGTACTGAGCGTTACCTTCTGGCTGTGTGATGCTCTCTCTCTCTCTGTTTTTATCTAAAACAATAAAAACTTGTCTGTTCTCTGTCAGGAGTGTTTCGTGCCTGCAGGAACTTCCTTTGCAGTGTTTGAAGGCCTTTCAGAGACTTTTCTTCATTTTCAAGCAGCACTTAACAGCTGAAGAACAGTGGTGATGATGCCGTGAAGAGGAACTCAGATGCATTTCAGACCCAAACACATTCAGTGAAAACAAACTCAGACATCATAAAAGCTCTGAAGAGGCTCCTGGATTTTGCATTTCGAGTGTTTAGCTTGTGTTTTGAGCTGTTAACAGCAAGCAAACGTGTGGAGGAGGTTCAAGCAGCATCTGAACTGTAAAACAAATCCACCATCTGATCTATGAAAAGTCAGGACTTTTTTTAAAAGGTTTGGATATTACTCCTAAACATCCTGTGACATGACTAGGGATGTGCAGAGGGCCCAGTAAGGGCGAAGACCTTATTGTTTTTCGTGTGTTTGTTTGTTTCTTTCTTTCTTTATTTCTTTATTATTACGCCACTTAAACCCTAAATTTGACCCCCTAAACATGCTGAAAAACTCACCAAATTTGGCATGCACATCAGGTCTGGTGAAAAATCTGATAAAATGTAAAAATTAACCCTAAAGTGCCAAAATGTGCTCTCTAGCGCCACCTATGTAATTAAAATGGCTGCCAAGGCCCGTAGGAATGTCATAGAGAGATCAAACCAAAACTCAATTATTCGTCTCATCAAGACCTACAAATCATACACTGACACCCCTGACCTAAATCCAACAGGAAGTCCACAATCAGACTTTCAAAGTAAGACTTTGCTCCGATTTTGGCCCCCGAACAAACGCTATCTCCTCCGAGGGTGTTAATGGTATCAGCTTCAAACTTTAATAGGTGACTTATGACACTGTGCTGGAAAAAGTTGTTAAAAACTTTGTAATAACTCGAACGGTTTGGATTTTATAAGCCCTGAAAGTTGCAGTGCCACATCACCCTTACAATGTAAACCAATGGGGAGGCAATCTATGGGCATGAACTTTGTGTCAAACAGAGGCTTCTGACATCTAAACTATAAGTCTGACCACTTTCAAACCTGTATCAATGGATTCGCAATGACATTTCCTACTAAAATTGATTTTTAATGTAAGATTTGGCCAAAGTCATGGGATTTATGAGGATATTTCACAAGAAGCGTACTCTAAAATCCTCCTCTCCAACTGCTCCTGGTGATGTCACTCCCTCAGTGCTGTGAAACATTCCGCAATACACACTCATTATAAAATCACAGGAGGAGCAAGAAAAGACTTTAAAACTCACACTCTAATATCTCACAAACAGTAAAAGATAGAAAAAACATGTAAATTCAAGATTTGTAGGTCAAAGTCTCGTGACTCATTTAAAGTTCAAATGAAGTTTGTATCTAAAACTATGTGGAAGCAGTAAATGTTCAAAAAGGTGTGGGTTCACTCACACTCTCCATTCAAATATATGAGTATTTTTCTGTGTCCAGCTGCAGTTACTTATTGTCTCTACACACCTGACAGTACACATGTCAATCAAACTTTCAAGATAAAAGCACACCACACTTGTGAGAAATATCCCTCATTTTTAAAAAGCAAAATGATCTGATCCCGAGGGGCCAGAGTGCGAGGTCCCGACCAACGCTGCTTGCAGCTTTAATTTATATCTGTATTTGTTGAGGCAGCAAAATTATTTGTATTTGTATTTGAATAAAAGTGGAAAGAGGCCTAAAAATACTGTTTTTGTTTTTATTACGCTTTAATTTTAGAAAATTAAAGTGTCAGTGGCTCCAGGACTGATGTCCCACTAAGGAAATGTGCGTCATGCAGCAGGTGGATGTGACTCCCCTCACTGAGACCTGCTGATAGACGTCACAGCGGAGCAGAGGAGAGACACTGAGATAGTGATGTAACCGACCTGCACGCTGGTATCTGACTTTTTTTTTTTTGTCTTCCCGAAAACAAATCATTTTTAAAATATTTATATGAAACGAATATTCATAAGAAACCCACTATTTGTGCTTTGCTGAATAACGTATTTGTATTCGGGCACATCCCTAACCGAAGGTTCAAGCTGCTTTGAACAAAATCATGTCACTCAACAATCTCCACTCAAGGTCCCACTTTCTTGCGTGTTCTGGAGCTTTCAACCATGAGTAGATTAAGTTGTCTTTATTATCTTGAACCTACAGATGCTCAAACTTTGGATTTTCTGAGGACTTTCAGGACTTCATTTACTGGTTTCTAGATTCCTGCCGATGAAGACTGTGTGAAAGGGGTCAAAAGCTCCATAACAAGCAAATAAGTGGACCTTAAGTGGATTGTGCAGTTTTAAATACTCATGCCCAAACCTCATAATCAGACTGAATCACCATTTGGTCATATTAATCATTCTGTCCCGTCCAAATGGTAACAGAAGACCAACACCTGATGTTCAAATATCAGAAACATGCTTTCATTTGAATTTTCTTTTGCAGATTTTCTGGCAATTTGGTCAAAACTTTTGTTTGGAAACATTACTAATATGCATCAAATTTCATACCCCTTTATCTGAAGAACATTTGAGGGCCTTGTATGGACATTTTATTATGCTAATGATGAAATCTCAGGTTAGTGACGTTAAGAGAGTTTGTTGAATCTGTACGAACAAACCAGAAAAGAGGTTTTATTGACTGTTTCCATGTTTTAGAGTCAGATACACTTCCTGTGTTATCCTCAGGAGAACTCAAACTCTCTTTAAACCCACAGAATATCTGCTGTGTGGAAAATAAGTGTTTATTCTCAGCGTCGGTGCTCCCGGTGGGATTTGAACCCCCGACCCCGGCAGTGTTAGTGCCTTGCTCCACCACGGGGAATTCAACCTCACCTTCAACATCACTGTGCCGTGTGTGAACCTGAGAGAGGAAATCTGCTTTAATCTCAGGTGTGGCTCCTCTGAGGGCTGATATGTAATATGTATGAGATCTGAGTGGGATGTAAATGTGAAGAGGAGCAGCTGGGCTCCGACAGACGCTGAAGGTGACTCGTCATCTCGTTATGGGACTAATGATCGGAGAGGAGACGTGACAAGAGAAGAAAAGTCAAAGGATTCAGACTGGAAGGAGAATTTAAGACCCAGACAGACTCAAGGAGAAAAACTGAAATACACTCGACTTAAAGGACATTTCAGGAAGTTCTCTTGTTTGATGTCAACATGTCAGCTGTTTAAAATATCAGTTTCATCTCTGTGTGTCCAGAACAGAGACAGGTGCAGGATGTGTTTAGCCTAGCTTAGCACAGAGACTGGAAGCAGGGGGAAACTGCTAGCCTCGCTCCATCAAAAGAGAAAAAAAAACAGGACAAGCTTCACTAGCTTGTTGAAGAAACCTCAAGCAGAATCGGGCTCTAGGTGGACACCATCTGCCTCGATTTAGATACAAACTGCATTTGAACTTTAAATGAGTCACGAGACTTTGACCTACAAATCTTGAATTTACATGTTTTTTCTATCTTTTACTGTTTTTGAGATATTAGAGTGTGAGTTTTAAAGTCTTTTCTTGCTCCTCCTGTGATTTTATAATGAGTGTGTATTGTGGTAATGAGTGACATCACCAGGAGCAGTTGGAGAGGAGGATTTTAGAGAACGCTTCTTGTGAAATATCCTCATAAATCCCATGACTTTGGCCAAATCTTACATTAATAATCATATTTTTTAGTATGAAATTGAAGCTGGTACCATTAATGCCCTTGGGGGAGATAGCGTTTGTTCGGGGGCCAAAATTGGGGCAAGGTTTTATTTTGAAAGGCTAATTGCAGACTTCCTGTTGGATTTAGGTTGGGGGTGTGATTTGTAGGTCTTGATGAGACGAATAATTTTAGTTACATAGGTGGTGCTCTTGAGCACATTTTGGCACTTTGGGGGTTAATTTTTACATTTTATCAAACGACTCCGATCCGTTAGTTAGTAGAAAAATATAGAAAATCACCAGAATGATCCTTTAACCAAAAAGTTGAATTGATGCTTCCAGTTTTGCTTTAAGTTACCACTTGGTGTCCTTATTTTCCTGTACTTTCTACACACACACACACACACACACACACACACACATACACACACACTTAGCTCTGAAGTGTGTGTTTAACGGGCAGATGGACTCCCAGGAGGATTGTGGGAAGCCAGTTATCTTAACGAGCGTGTGACCTTCTGCAGAGAGGGTGACCTGATCCTCATTAGCATATTAAACATCATGAATATGTGCATAATTAATGAGGGGGCTCCTCTGCTTACTTCCTGTGAGTCTCTGTGTGTCGGTTCAGGTCTGAGAAGAGAAACACACATCAGCTGAGGCCATGATAGAAATGTTGACAATGTGACGTCGTCATGGTAACATAACAGTTAGTATGATGTCATAATCTTAACAAAACAATGGGAGGTTATGATGTCATCATGGTAACTAAACAACTGACATTTCTCTGCCTCCAGTGGTAACAATACAATGGGCGACATGCTGTCATGGTAACATAACAATTGGCATTATGATGTCACTGTCGTAACAAATCAATCAACCATGGTAGCATAGCAACCAATTATGATGTCATTAAGGTAATAAAAAGTGGGCTGTGGCTGTCAATGGTAGCAAAACAACTGACATCTTTATGTCACCATAGTAACAATACAATTCATTTATGATGTAATGTTGGTCATTATGATAACAAAACATTTTATTGGCATGATGTCATTATGAAACACTATGACATCATAATGTGTCATTTTAAGTTTGAATGAACAAGATCACATGACGAGCAGTGGAGTATAAATGTCAATGACTCTCAACTGAAACTGACTGAGAGTCCAACAAACGTCAGCAGGACGGCTTCCACTCGTCACCTCCACGTCTCTCTGGACTGCGTTACCCAGAAGCCCTCAGTGGGAGGCCATGACTGGAAGCCTCATTTGCCTCAGTGACATAAAGAGATAAAAAATAAAAATCAGGAGAGATGAAAGCTGTGGGAGGACTGAGGTCTAATTATCAGGTTTCACTTTAATGACAGACAGTAGAAGAAGAAAGGAGGACAGGAAGTTGTAATTATCACCTGTCAGCGATGGCTGAGCGGATGGAAATAAAGAAGAAATGACAGGAACAGAGATGCTCCAGTGTTTATCACTGCCAGAGCAAAGGGACAGACACAAAATCAGGATTTAACAGAACTTTATGAAATCATGAATAAAGTTTCTAATATAATCTTTTACAAGATTCCATCTGACATGTTTATTTGGTTCAATATCCTCCCTTCATAAGAGTTCATGTTCATTTAAGACAAAGATTACACTGAGAACTGGTGTCTGCAGACATCTTTGATCTTTTGTTGCATCATCAACAATGACTAATGCAGCAGCTGTCACTGATCAATAATATCAACTGAAATAAAAGAAACTATCACTGATATCCACCAAAACTCTGACTCAATATTTGCTGAATATTGTTTTAATAATTGTTCAGACAATCATCCTAAATATCTAATAAACGTCTTGACTATCTAATTAAATAAAAACTGTTCTTGAATATTGGCTGAAACTTCTTAAATATCTACTAAAATCTGCTGATCAATATTTACTGAAAATCTCTTGAATATCGACTAAAACTGTAACAGCTGCGCTGACTACTGAGATAAAACTTTACTCATCACCTCCCTGCAGACAGACCTCTACCTATTTATACACCCATAACACACAGACAGCACAGCCTGGAACATGTAGAAGAACTTCAAAGGTGATTCTTGCTTTGCACTTTTCATTTATTGCCTATTTTTTACAACCTAACTTTGTGGAAAGGAGAAGGAGAACAACAGGTTATGGAGAGTCTCTTGAAAGCACTTTGCGTGTGTCAGTAGTTCAGCTTTATCTCTGGGGAACACCCCCAACTCCAGGACTGATGTCCAAATAAGGAAATGTGCGTCATGTAGCAGGTGGATGTGACTCCCCTCACTGAGACCTGCTGATAGACGTCACAGCGGAGCAGAGGAGAGACACTGAGATAGTGATGTAACCGACCTGCACGCTGGTATCTGACACGGTTTATTTTTCTTCCTGAAAACAAATAATTTTTAAAATATTTGTATGAAACAAATATTCATTAAAAAAAAAACACTCATTTTTAAAAAGCAAAATGATCCCGACGGGCCAGAGTGCGAGGTCCCGACCAACGCTGCTCACAGCTTTAATTTGTCTCTGTGGTTGTATTATCAGATCACTGTGTGTGTGTGTGTGTGTGTGTGTGTGTGTGTGTGTGTGTGTGTGTGTGTGTGTGTGTGTGTGTGTGAGTTTGTGTGTGTGTGTGTGTGTGTGTGTGAGTGTGTGTGTGTGTGAGTGTGTGTGTGTGAGTGTGTGTGTGTGTGTGTGTGTGTGAGTGTGTGTGTGTGTGTGTGTGTGTGTGTGTGTGTGTGTCTTAAAAACTGCAGGTCAAGTACGTTTTGGTTAGAAAGTTTGACCCCTTGATGTCAGTTTGTGTATTTCTGTGTGTTGGTCTTGCAATGAAGAGGTGACTCTTCCACATGTTCCTTGACATTTTCTAAACTGCAGCCTCACATAGGCTCCAGCCACCTGTAACCCTCTGTGGGATCTCAATCTGCACTCTGTCTCTCTCTCAGGTGTCCACA
Organism: Thunnus thynnus; assembly: GCF_963924715.1. NCBI lineage: Eukaryota > Metazoa > Chordata > Actinopteri > Scombriformes > Scombridae > Thunnus > Thunnus thynnus. The sequence goes on from NC_089531.1 coordinate 6,377,311, forward strand.
TCTTCCAGATGATGAGCAGCTGTGAATGGGATGATGAGACTGGAGAGGTTAATGGTTTTGGTCAGTATGGTTATGATGGAGAAGACTTCTTAGCATTTGACCTGAAGACACTGACATGGATCGCTCCAAAACCACAAGCTGTCATCACCAAACACAAGTGGGACAGAGATAGAGGTCACAATGAAAGGTGGAACTACTTCTTCACCCAGCAGTGCCCTGAGTTTGTGAAGAGAAATTTGGACTATGGGAAGAGCTCTCTGCTGAGAACAGGTAGAATCACATGACCTGATGTAGTTTCATGGACACAACAATATTTAAATGCATCTTCTGTTTCTAACCTCCCTCCCTCAACCCTCACCATTTATCTCTTCAGAGCTTCCCTCAGTGTTTCTCCTCCAGAAGACTCCCTCCTCTCCAGTCAGCTGCCACGCTACAGGTTTCCACCCTCACAGAGCCATGATGTTCTGGAGGAAAGATGGAGAGGAGCTTCATGAGGACGTGGAGCACGGAGAGATCCTCCCCAACCATGATGGATCCTTCCAGATGAGTGTTGACCTGAACCTTTCATCAGTCACACCTGAAGACTGGAGGAGGTACGAATGTGTGTTTCATCTCTCTGGTGCAAAGAACGACATCGTCACCAAACTGGACAAAGCAGTGATCAGAACCAACTGGGGTAAGACTGGAATACTGACTTTACAATGTTTTTTATTATACATGTAATTTGCCATGAACATTTAGAAGATGTTAAACCTGAGCTCTGATTTTACAATTTGAATGAGTTCGAAACAATCTTGACTTTCTGGAGCTGAAGGTTAGTTAATTACAGGGTTAACAAACAAAACTGCTGTTCTGCTCATTCAAATAAATATTGTTTCTTACTTGTTACATTATGCACATGACCTACTTAAATTACTTTAGTGAATGCAACAAAAAACAGTTCAAATCTAGTGGTGTGCCAGCAAATGATTAGGAGCACAGGTCTGTCACAAATCTAACCAAATTAAACATAAAACATAATTTCAGAAAAAAGAAACACAACATGCAAAAGGCTAGACCACATTTTTACTTTACTTGTATTTTATTTATTGCACTGTCATGGGATTACTCACAAGACAATCTACTGTTTGTATGTGAAAATAAGATTTATTAAACAGTAAGAACAAACTAGAACTGTTGCTGATCTGAGGAAACATGTGACCATGCAGGAGAGAGCAAGAGCTTTCAGGGAGGACAGGGTGATCAACTCAAAGATGACAGGATGAAAAACATAAAGAACAAAGCTTTAGTATTACAATAACAAAGACACAAAAGGTGTAATACAACAAAGACAGGGAACAGGTACAACATAGACACAGGATGGACACACAGAGGTCTGAAGCTCTAAGGTGGTTTTCACCTGCAGATGATCATTGTATGAATTATTGTGATGCCAAATTAAACCATCAGATCAACATGTCCAGTAACATTAATTTCACCTAAAAACAGACATCATCTGCTTTTGGCAGTATAATTGAGCTGCTGTACTCATATTTACAACTCTGCACATCCTGGACAATAATAAGTTTCCTCAGTAGAAAACTCTCACAGGATTCCCAAACTGTCTGTGTGTCACGACGGGAAAGTCCTGTGTTTTAAGGGATGACAATAAGAAACGTGATCATCAATAATGTTGTATGATTATCATACATTATTATAGGTGAAAATACTAAAAATGCATTGGCATGCCCTTGATGCACTGTGAATGTTTTGTTTTGGCTCCAGTTTCTCCCTCAGAGTTCCCTGCTGGTCCTGTTATTGGAGGTGTTGTAGGACTGCTGCTGCTCCTGGCAGTCTGCATCACTGGAGTCTTCATCTGGAGAAAGAGAGATAATGGTGAGGGACAAACATACTTTTGCTCATCATCAAGTCATTTTAACAACCAATAACAGTGTAACCTGGCTGATGTTCAGTAACTTGAAAAGCAGAAATCAGTGAAATTAATACAGTGTTTCTATAAAACATTTATTAGTGTTTTCTTTGTTTGCTTTCATAAATTCTGACATTTTAAATTTTGAAGTATTGTAATCTCTCATCTGTATTTCAGGATTCAGGCCTGCAAACTGTGAGTATTATGTCAGTTTATTTCTCTCTCTCTGTACAAATAAATGCATTTAATAGTTTGAATTGAATTACTGACACCTTGTTTTTCTTTTATAGCTTCAGACCCATCATCCTTTGACATCTCTGAGGTCAGAGATGCAGCTCTTAACTGATCACAGTGAGTATTTCATCATGTCATCAACACTGTGCAGATACTGTATGAAGAATCTCTCTGTTGCTCCTCCTGAAACTAGCTACAGTATACTGATATAATACTCTCATAAATATACTGGAAGTCTGTCTTTGTTAAAAACTGTTTGGCTGATTTGACAGAATTTATCAGTCAAGTGATCCAGTATAGTTACAGGAAACAGCTGACACTGATGTTTTAATGTAATATTGATTAAAATTTTTATATTTTGGACTAAAATCAAACATATATTTACTGTATAATATGACCACTAATAATTCCAGGTCCTTTTCTATTTGTTACTCTGTCTTTGCAGCTTTCCAGTAAAGATTTAGAGGAGAATAGTGAACTCAAATAAAGATGCTGTGGTTTCAATGTTTTATTTTATTTGTTCATTAACAAAACTTGTTTTAATGAATATTGAGATGTGACATCACAGGACTCATCAGAAAGTCACATGATACATCAAACTAAAGTGTGATTTCATAGATCAGATTTATGAGTTTCAGGTCGTCAGTGGATGCAGTGAAGAATGATATCTGTGAAGATTATCTGAGAGCTGATAGAAGCATTAATGTTGATGTGAATCCTCCACTGCAGGAGTAACAACATCTGGAGAGAACTGATGCTGCTGTCCAGCTGTTTCCTCAAACCTTTGGTGGAGATGAATCACTGCAGCAGCTACCAGACACCAAAGAGCCACAACGTTACTCCAGTGGGGCATCTTTTGTCTTCAGATATCAAATTCATATCAGTTAGTCATGTGATGTACTGTCTTTGATGATGATGGGAGACATGCATCACTTTAACCTCTGCTTCTAACACTGGAGTCAAACCTAAAACTTTAAATGTTCAACTACTCATGCTTTCACTAATAATTAGTTTGACAGTTTGCATTTTAGAAACACTAATGAAGATTCTGCACTAGGCCACGATTGAATAAACACAGCTTTTGTTTCTCTCTTTGTTTCATTGTGATTACAGTTTGAACACTGCATCTCAACTTCTCTCACTTTAACCAAAGTATAAATATCTGAGTTATGTTTTAGTCTTCCAACACACATTGCTCCTCCATAGCAAGTAACAGCTGTAACTATTTTTAAACATAAACTTGTAAATGTTTCCACAATTTTAAACAATATAAATACATTTTTTAATATTTAGATACTCCTCCTTTCATTGAAACTCACATATTAAAGCAAGAACACTTCTTAGAGCTTATATTTGTATCTTATACATTTGTCATCTTCACATGTCCTGTATTTGTCATGCGGATGATAAATGTTAATGTCATTGTAACGTTATTGTTAATGCTCATATTATTGGTGTTAGAGGATTAATGAGGGTTTTATCTGTGGTACTGATGGATGTACTTCATTTCATATTGCCAAACTGGAAAAACTGATTAGTCTACGTGACAGTATACATCTTCTCTAAGGTCATGTGATCTGTTTTTGGCTAAATGTTTTCACCTCAGATAAAGTTTGTCTCCACATCTACAAGTTAATAATCAATTATGAATTGTTAATCAATCATCTTTTCACTGGTGAATGTAAAACATGATTTTTTGGATGTCACAGCTCTTATATGTGTCACATACATTAGGTATAGAAATTATCTCCTGTCTGTACATAAGGTCAAATGAGAATTAGAAAAAAATATTTTTTTACTTATCTTCTTTTTTTATTTGGTGAACTTCATTTTGTCTAGTGGAGCTGCTACATTTTCTAGTGTCATTCTTGTTCAATTTATTCGATTAATAAATACAATTTTCCTGAAAACCTGCTTAAGAGGTCTTCCTGTTACATCATACCTGTGTCAACCTCAAATGTTCAGATGCGTAGGCTTAAAGGTTTTCTTCCAAGTTTTGGGAAACACTCTAGTGAAGCTTGTCCCTGACATCTAGAAAGCATGAGCTTACTTTTTAAAATGTTATCAGTTGTCAAAATGTGTGAGGATAAAAGAAAAAGTTTACACTACTACAGAGGAGTACACTGAACCTTGTGACTCAGAGTGTGTCTTTCCCTATATCACCACTAGAGAGCAACATAACTCTGAAATGTCTCAGCTGTGAGGTCACCACAGAGAAACAGCTGCCAGAGCATTTCCACACCTCCAACATAACAAAGAGTTTCCTGACTTAGTTTTCAGCAGTTAAAGTAAGATCCTTACAAACAGCCTGTTTCCATATAAGATCAGACCAATACAGTTAAATGACAACTAAAATTAAACTTTAACTTTTCAACCGTGTTACTGAAGGTTTAAACACTTGTAAATTATTATCAAATAAATGCAAAACATGTCTTTAATTAAAACTTAGCAACAGATAAACAGCAAAGTACTTTTGGAAACGGTCACCTGCATAGACCTCTATACTGTAAGTGATGGTCATGATGTTTAGATGTCAGAAAGGAGGTTGGTAGTAAAATTCTTAACAGATAAATTCATAGTTTTATTTCCGTAATGTCAGTGTTGTGTTGATGACAGCAGAAACTGTCATTCAGAAACCTTTAACACAATTGTTGCATGTATAGGAGGAAACAAACATATCAGACAGTCTTCTTCACCACATCACATTTTGAAGTCCCCACAGTCAGGTTAATGATATAAAGTGTATATAAACCCTTAAAATCAGCACCTATTTGATGTCAAATGGAAATTGGAAATCATTCATTTTACAGAATGTGATACACATAAAATTTGCAAATAGATTTAGGTAAAATATTACTTTTAGGGGGGAAAAATCAGTTAAGTAAATTGGAAAACTAAAAACATTCACCTCAAAAATATCAAAATTACTCAATATGAGATGGAGAACATGCATCAACCAGACAACCTACACCAAACACACACTAACTGAAGGCTAAACATCAGAGAACTACAAACTCAAAACAGAGATACACAACAAATGACCTTCATAAAAACGAGTCAGAAAGTCTTTTTTTGTTGGGTTTTTTGTGACCTTGAAATAGTTTCTTTTTTGGTAATGATATTTATCTTAGTGCAGTACAGCAAAAACTGTATAAACCCTCTGGAACAATATGATTACAGTTTGTCTAAAAGGTTTAAAAAGAGTGTCAGTTTTGAACATCTCCACTTGGAGGATTGACCTGCTATTGGGCCCTGAGGCAAAGGTTTGTTGTTGGGCCCCTGTTGTCCCCCACTATACATGGCATAACTCTACAGCTGAAATGATTAGATGATTACTGATTAGTTGGTTGACATAACATTAATTGGCAGCAATTTTGATGATTGATTAAACATTTAAGTGATTTTTAAACTAAAAAACTATTAATTCTCTTGTACCAGCGTCTGAAATGTGAATACTTGCAATTCCACAGTTTCCAGTGACAGTAAACTCAACATCTTTAGGTCTTTGACTGTTGGTCAGACAAAACAATTAATCTGAATATGTAATATGATCTGCATTTTTAAAAACTATTTTCATTTTACACACTGGAGAATCAATCAATGTTACGATGTTACAGTTTCACTTGGCGAAGTACACATGACAGTTAATACAACACAAGCAGGGATCTATTCAGGAGAGATCAAAGCGAGTAAGTGCCATAAAGCTAAGTCTAGGTCTAATTGCAGTTCATCACTCACCACTGTACTACTTACTAGTAGTAGTACTCCTCTTATATGCAAAGGTCATATTTTGATCCACACCAGGATAATTCAAACCGAGATATGTGCAGTAGCCTATAGTATATGCCTGTTTAGCGATACAAAGGTGGGCCCTCTCAGGTCGTACTAATCAAAGTAAAATAACTGATTTCCCAAGTCAGGCTATTCAGAACAGTTATCCACTATAAATCCAGACAGTTGTAAAATTCGCCCCACTGTGCTTATTAAATCACCGAATGCACACTATTATGAATCAGTGAACTTGTAGATCATTTTGTTTTGTACTTTCAGCTGTCAAATATGTATAATTATTACATTTGCTCCAAGGGTAAAATGTGTCTATGTGACACAAGAGGAGATACTTGAGTATGACCTTCTGCTTCAGACGATGTTGGTCTTTCATTAAGTGTAATGATTCTCACTTAGACTATTAACTGCAGCTTAATGTACCAGCATCATGTAGTAAAGCACAATTTCACAGATATTTATCACATTGCAGTACCTGTTTTTAATTAGGTTTAGTTTTTGTTTACTGAATACTAATATTAAAAATACAATTTATTATTCATATGATATTTTAAATCAGTTGGTGTAACTTCTATTTCAGCCTTTATATTTCTCTTTTTAAATATAACTGTACATTTACTACAGAACTTAACATACCTCAGATTTTGACATGTCTGTTCACTGCTGATTAATTATTGATTAAAGACAATAAATGATATTGATTAGTAAAGAGGCACATTGCATTAACAACAGAAAAGCAGTTCAAAGATATTTTCTTCAAATATGTTTTCATATGATGTGGCTTCTCCTATATTAGGACTAAATGTATAACCATTAGCTATAATAAGATATTTACCTCATTTTTTAGAGGAAATATCTCTATTTCTGAATTCAACAGAAACTATTTTGTAATTATGAGTTCTTTATCTTGTAATCATCACTGACCTAGGCCTGATTTAGTTGGCTTTTGTTCCCTCTTGCTTTGAGGTTTTTGATACTGATGTCATTAAACATTATTCACCAAAGTCACATTTCTGAAATTATTTCATCAGATTTTTACAGTGTTTTGTTTTTTCCACCAGACCGACTAAACACAGATCAGGTTTCTGGGCTCATATCATATCATAGCAGCTTCCTATTGTACTAATAACTCATATTAATTATTATAATTATATACAGCTGTACACTGAACCTTGTGACTCTGAGTGTGTATTTCCCTATTTTACCACTAGAGGGCAACAGAACTCTGAAATGTCTCAGCTGTGAGGTCACCACAGAGAAACAGCTGCCAGAGCATTTCCACCATCACCACTTCCTCCCCCACAGTCAGGTTATAAAACACTTTAACTGCCTCATTGAATAAATTGTGTTA